>NC_029789.2:128850994-128852579 GCF_000816755.2 Arachis ipaensis
TAAAAAAATATCTAAAACTTAATAAAACAAAACATTCAAAATCATAAAAAAAAATTTCAAAACTTTTAAAATTTAAATAGACAAAATCCAGAGGTATTATTTGTTTTCATTTACTTTTTAATATACATTCATTACAAAAAACATCTAAATATCTAAAATTTAAATATCAAAAACTAGGTATAAGAAACATTTGAAATAATGTCTTCGTTTTTAATAATTTACTTTCATTTACTTTTAATTGTAGTAATAAAATGATAATGGAGAGGTATCATAGTAATAAAAGGAATTTACATATATATAGTGTTTATTGATTTGGAAAAAAGCGTACGATAGGATGTTAAGGGAGGTCTTATGGAAGATTTTGGAAAGGAAGAGAGTAAGGATAACATATATTCGTGCAATTAAAGACATGTATGATAGTGCTACAATTAGTGTGAAGACTCAAGGTGGTGTGACAGAGAAATTTTCTATTGGTATCGAATTATACTAAGAATCATTAGTTTATACCTTTTCACATTAGTCTTGAAGTACTCATAGAGCATATCTAAGAGCCTGTGCCATGATGTATGTTTTTTGCCGATGATATCGTCCTTATGAGAGAGTCAAGGAAAGATCTAAATAAGTTGAATTTATGGAGAGAAGCTCTAGAAGTGTATGGTCTGTAAGTTCGGCCGTCGAAGGAAAAACTCTAATATACAAGTGAAAATTGGAGAAAATATCCTCCGAAAAATTAAAAGTTTTAAGTATCTTGGATGCATCATACATGATAATAGAGATATTGAGCATGATGTAAATCATAGGATCCAAGCAGGCTTGTCAAAACGGCAGAGTGCGTTAGTTTTATATGTGACAAAAAAGTGTCTTTAAAACTTAAAAGTAAATTCTATCGCACTGCTATCAAACAGGCTATGCTTTTATGGTACAAAGTGTTGGGTGGCCAAAGGAAATCACGAACATAAGTTAAGTACGGCAGAGATAATAAAGATGTTGAGATAGATGAGTGGTCATACGCGATTAGATAGACTAAGGAACGAAGATATAAGAGAGAAAGAGAGTTGGAATAGCACCTATTGTGGAAAAGATGGTAGAATCGCGTCTCAACAGGTTTGAACATGTGAGAAGAAGACCGACAGAGCACCTAGTCAGGAGGGTGGATGAGATGGAAGATGGACAAGGGGTGAAAGGTGGAGGAAGACCTAGGAAGACCATCCATAAAGTGGTTTAACGAGATCTACATATAAATGGTCTCTCTATAGATATGATACATGATAGGGTTCAATGACATTGTTTGATCCATGTAACCAACCCCACCTAGTAGGACAAGACTTTATTATTATTTGTACATTTCTAAAAGAATATCTGAAATTTCTAAAATTTAAATATATAAAATCTAGGCATAAGAAACATCTAAAATTATGCCATTTTTTAATAGTTTATTTTTATTGTACATTCTCATAAAAAAATTTCCAAACCTCTAAAGTTAAAATATCTAACATTTAGGTATAAGAAACATCTGAAAGTGATGTTTTTTTATTATAATTAAAAGAGTGATGTTTTTTTATTATAATTAAAAGAGTTTTTATTG
>NC_029789.2:128852584-128864658 GCF_000816755.2 Arachis ipaensis
AGATTTTAAATTTTTTGTTAGATTTTAGATATTTTTTAGAATAATTTTAAATTTTTTTGGTTGAATTTTATATATTCTTCTTAAAAAAATTTTAGATTTTTTTTGGTTTAATTTTAGATTTTTTTTTGTTAGACTTTAGATAATTTTTATTTGATTTTAAATTTTTTTTATTTGTTTGCAATTTAACTAATAATTAATTGTTATTGGCTAATATTCTAGTTAGCTACCTTAGCATGATTGAATAAACGAAGGCTATTTCAGATCTTGCGCGTATTTACTCTGATACGTGTATCCTAGTAAACAGAGACGCGTATGACTTGGAAATTTTAAGGTTCCGTTTAAATCAAGAAAATTATTGTATGCTTTTATTCAAATTACTGCCAAAAATAACAATAAGGTCCACACGTGAAAATAGTCCACCGACCCAATTGACATTAGAATTCGCCGTTTAGTTTATTCTGTTGTTATTTACTTTGAAGTTTGAACAAAGTGTGCTGCCTTTCATTTCTGGATGGGTTTATTGACCCACCATTTAAGATTTCCAGAGGATTGTAATTTATTTAATGCATAGCTAGGGCGCGTCTCATTCTCGCAATTTAAAAAAGTGTTATTATAATTTGATATTTTTTTATATAGTTGAAACGAAGCTAAAAACTTAGATGCTATTTTGTTTAACTTATTTGACAAAGGCTTTTTTCTCTTTTGGCATTACCGAATATGTAAATAACTAAATACTGACTGATTTTTTTTTCCATAAAGAAAGGATCCCTTTTTTTTGTTAAAAGAAGGTAGAATTAAATGCATCTATTTTTCAAAATATTTTGTTGCTAATGTCTTTTATTATTATTTTTTTTTTACATAATACTATTAAAAAACAATCAAAATATATAACTGATGGACTTTGGTAAAAGGTTAAAAATTTGTGAATCGTCAAATGATCTACACAATTGAGACATGGGGGATGATCTACAAGACTCTCTATGTCTACGTTTTCTGTCATTGTAATAAACTCATACCATGAGTATTCAACTATTCATAGAGGGATTCATGAGGGATTTTTTTCCTGTTATAAAATATAAAAAAAATTAATTTTTATAACAAATTATTCTTTCCCTGTATTCTAAAATTTATTCTTTTAAAGGTGGCAATAAGTTTACCCAATACATCAATAAATTTGCGGATATTAGACAAAGTTTACCCAAATCAATGATGAACTCTGTAAAAACATGAAGTTCGTCCATATATTTGACGAATTTTAGGCAATTTTAAACTTTATACAATTTTTTCTAACTATATAAAGATGTGCCTCCCTTTATTTCATTCACAACAATCAAAATTCACTCTCAACTCTTTTCATTCTCAAATTTTACTCTTTTCTCTTCTCATCTCATCTCATGTCATTAATTATTGATATTAATTTTTTTAGTTATTTAAGTATTTAGAGTTATTGTTAGTTGTAAAATAGTTGAAAGTTATTGATATTAATTTTTAAATATTTTATTTTAACTATTTTGATGGAGCAAAACTTACTAGGTTACGAGGACACCTTTTATAGATTAGATTAGGCGAAGTATATTGTTGGCAAATTTCGACAACTGGTATAACATTTAAGTGATATCTTTAATGAATATAAAATTTGTATTATTTTGGGCATGAATTTTATGTAAGTTTTTTTTTTTAAGTTTAATAGGGTGTTACTAACGAGACGGAATTTACTGGTAAGACCCAGCGAGCGTATCAGAATATACCTCAAACGTGCTGGTTTCGAGCATGTGACCTACATAGTTGAGTGGACATGATTGAGTTTTGATCTCCGCGTTTGTCAAGAAATGACGGATAGAGTCTTATACTTTTCACCTGCCCTGTGGGGAGATGACCATTACTCTACAGGACGTAGCATATCAACAGAGTCTTAATGTTAATGGAGATTCTGTTAGTGGTTGCGTTAGTGGATAGAAGCAGTCCTATGATGGACGTTCCATGGAGAACCTATGTCAACAGCTGCTAGTACATGTACCAAGCCCCAACCACAGACAGGCGCACTTATTGTGGTTCAGAGATACTGTATGTCGGAATTTGAAAGAAGATGCGACGGAGGAGCAACTACTATAGTACACCCAAGGGTACATCATTCAAATCTTAGGGGGCATCTTGTTTCTAGTCGCGTCCGACTCTTGTGTTCACATGAGGTAGCTACTTCTTTTGGAGGATTTGGAATGTTGTGGCCAACTGTCTTGAGGTTCAGTTGTACTTGCGTAGTTATGTGGTTGTACCACCAAATGTGTCGTGCCACTGATTATAGGCAGCGAAATTTAGATGGATGCGAGGGGTTGCTTCTGTCTTGGAGATATCATCACATCCCTGGTTGTTGACATGACGAATTTGAGCAGTGGCAATTTTCTTTGATAGAGAGTTATTATATGCATTTAAAAATTTATATTTTATCGTCATATAAGTCAATGTTTATGGTTGTGTAAATTTTAATATATCCTTTTATTGTAGGTAGTTAAGTCACAAGCTGCATAATAAAATTGTAGAGACCAGGTTTCGGTCTTGAAAACGGGTTTTGAACAACATTGGAATTTATAACATATATAATCAGTTATATTTTTAGTTAAATATCTTTGTATCGTGCATCGACTTTATATTTTCCTTATCTTGATATTGAGTATATTGTCTTGGCAATGTGCACAGGTCAACTGGATTCCATATGTGACTCATGTATCTTGAACATGGTTCCATCGACAAGCTGAACCCTTAATATATTTTCGTGTGTCCATTGTTGTACTTTGCGATCGTGGAGTGGCATCAGGTGGATCGTGTTGTCAAGCAGTTTAGTGGTTTGCAGTACATCCTCACGAAACCACTGAACATTATTGAGCTGCATAGACATGATGGTAGACTTGATAGGGGCGAATAGTACCCTAATTATTTGGGCAAGTGGTACCCTCATCCATGTTGTTACGAATCCTAGTAGAAACGGGACGACCTCTCTTGACTCTCATTAGTCAAGGACTGGGTCGAATATGAGGACCATCATATATGTTGGACAGTCATCCTTGTGACCAATCGGTCTAAACTTCATTCTGTAAACCTTGATTACAGTTTTCATGGGATGCACATGATCTTTCCAATCAAGTCTTGCGTGTGAGCATGTTGCTAGAATATGACGACAAGGTAGGTGAAGGGCTTGGAAGTATCTGTAGTCGCATTTACCTTCATCGAGCAATATTTGATAATTCTGTTGTCTAGATCCTGGCATTGTTGCTAACTCCTCAGTAGTTAATGTTGATCTCAATAGCCTTCATTAGCGTTTGTGAGAATTTAGTACCCACTTGAAACTGTGCTTGAGCTTCTATTCCCTTCTTTGCAAAAAGCTCACCCAATCGGAAGTAAGTTGACTTGACAAGAGTAGTATTCAACAGACTGCAAGTAACTATCATGACAACGTTGATGCACTCATATATATTTGTGATCATGTGCCCAAACCTACGACCTTCATCAGCATAATGTGTCCATTGTTCACGTGGTATTTCTTCTAGCCAGTTTGTGATTGTCACATTCTTCACCCTCAATTTGCCAAAGTAGTGAGCGAACTCCCTGCGTGATTTCAAATATGCTGTATTGACGAATACATTATTCAATTCCTTGTTCTTAAAGTATGTCATGAAGTTGGCCGCAATATGTCTTGTACAAAAGGGAAGGTATGCGGGGGTTTCCAACCACTTTCATCGGCATTCAGCGCAACATTAATGAGCAAATCTCCTTCGTCTCTCTTCGACCACAACAAATGTAATAGGTAATATGTTTGAATTGCCATCTTGGATGATATCCATAAGCAGAGTACCGCCATATTTTACCATACAAGTAAGTGCCATCAATGGAGATAAGTAGTTTGTAATGCTTGAAAGCTCTACATAAGGAGAAAACGTCCAAAACATCTGATAAAACATAGCACTATCATTATCACTTTGCTAAGATTGTGCTACAAGTTGCACCCAAATACCTAAATCACTATAGTTGTTAGAACATATTAAAATACAATGAACCATATGTAACTGAATGCAATGTAATGAATCTTATCGAGTAAATATATCTATATTGAGAATAAACTACCTAGGAAGTTCGTTGTATGATTTCTCCCAATCTCCATATATCTTGGCAATGACTTTTTACTTTGCAAGCCAAACTTTTCTGTAAGACGCTTTGTATCCAAAGTGATTTTCAACATATCCTTGAAAAACTCTTATGCAAATCGTTGGATTTTCTTTGACCATTGTGAATATGTGTTGAGCTACCATCTTCGAGTAAAACATTCCATGGTCCTAGCCTAATGATGTTTGCATGCAAGAATGAGGATCGCTGTATCTCCTAACCTCCCATTTTTTTTGCTTTCAGTGATAAGAAATGTGTATGCTCCATTGACAACCCGACCCAAACTGAGTGCATTGTACAACATATTTCAATTAGTCACTTTTTAATATCTTATACTCCACAACCCTCCTGATGCTATATATTTTAACTACCATAATGACTTCTTTGTTTTCAAACTGTTAGACCAATTTCAAACTCATTCGTTGGATCATCCTCAAGGCCTCCCTAACCAAAAGACCAATCTCAATTCATTGCTTCGAGGTTCAACGTGAAATAATGAGTAGGTTGATCGTACAATCTATAAATAGCAGGCTATATCAGCGCGACTTGTGAGATTGTGAAGTTGTTTATCTCTTCATCCTCCTCGTTAGGTATATCTACGGATTTAACCTCTACTTCTTCACCACTGGACACGGGGTTAGCTTAATAAGGACCCATTATTAAGTCTCTGATCGCAGAACCATCATGACTTTCAAAATCCGCTTCCAGAATATAAAGCTTGAATACTTTGTTATAGGAATTAATGATTTTTTTATTTTATAACAGAAAAAAATCTGGTTCATGAGCCAACTTATTTAAAGGTTGAGTCATGTAAGTTGTCATTTCAGATAATCCTCTATTAGTCATGTTGCGATTATCTAGATTTTGAGGATTGAATCCCGCTTAGGTGTAAGATTCTCTTGTCGAGGTGTGATGCTTTCTCACCATGACAGGTCGGTCTCGATAGACAGAGCAAATTGATATTTTAAATAAAATTGAAAAAGTAAAATAAATACGTAAAATATAAAATTGTAACAAAATTTAAATCGTAAAATTGTTGGACCTAGTAAAAATTTTGCAAAATCGATCGAATAATCTAAAATATTAATATCAGAAAATTTTAAAAGTTAAATCGAGATTCTGGTTACTCTAGTCTTGAATGAATTATATGTAACTATCGACTTTACTTGTGCTTGAATTCTTTTCGGCTAGACGTGTCTTGGACTCTGAGTATAAGGCTAAGGTTGGGCCTATATGTCATGGGCTCTTTCTTTATTAAGCCCAAGTCAAAACAATATTATTTCTAACCAAGTTGGATTGGTCTAATGGTTAACTCACTAAATCGCTATGCAAATATCGAGGGTTCAAATCTGCATTGTGCATACAATAATTTATTGGCCAACGATAAACTCTTAAATAGAGGTCAGATTTTTGATGGATTAGTTCTTGACATACTGAGAAAACTGTGGAAAACAAAAAAAATATTATTTCTAATTTCTATTGTTTTGGTTGTAATTGTTTTGGTTGTAATTTTAACAGATGGCTAATGTAAAAATGTTTTTTTTTTTTTAAGTTCCAATCACATAATATAATCACAAGAACGCTTTCATTATTTCTAAAACTTCACATATAAGCATAGCACGTACTCTTATAAAATTCTCAAATATGGGGTTCGTTTGTTTATACTTCTAGGATAAATGAAATATTTTTTGTCAAAAAATAAAAACTTTTTTTTAAGTAATTTGTTTGTGACTTTGTGCTAACAAAACAAAAGCATAAAATAAGCAATTTTCTGCAGTTTTTTTAGAAGCAGGTAGAAATCTACTTTTGCTAGAAGTAGAAAAAGTTGAAAAAAACATATTAATAAGATTATAAATTTATCTCCACATATTTTAAAAAATACAACTATATTCATTTAAAAAATATAAAACCCTACCGGAATACAAATCCAATAAAATTTCTACATTGCACTACTCTAAAAATGAGATAAAATTATATAAGCATATAGTTACATCACCAAGCATGTATTCTCTTGTATAAAAAGTTCCATTATGACTTGACTAGGATCTTAAGTAAGATCTACCTTGAAAATTTAAGTGAATAATAGAATTTGGTGCTAAATAGTAAAGCTTCAAGTAACAGAAACTCACAATCCACATTAGACGTCTTTTAAATTAAACAAAAGTGAAAAAGCACACACAAAAAAAGGTTGTAATATAAATTTCTAGAGCTGAAACAAATGCTATTTTGACAAGAGTGTATAATTTGGTACATCAGACTCAACTATAGACTATAGCTGCCTCCACCAAGCAATAAACATATCACAATATGAAGCTGCAAAAGGAAGCTACTTGGACTTGTACCTCTTCTCCACTTCCTCCAAATTCTTGAGGTCCTTTTGGTACTTGCATATGCGGTAGATAGACCTGTCACAATATCCAATTATTCACATAACATGATCTCGCTATATGTTCAATTTCAGGATGGATTAGAAGTTTCCGTGGGTACAATACTCGGCTCCACTTAATCAAAATTATGAAAGTCGTCACATAATAAGGAAATGTAAAATTTTGTGTTCATTTCCTATTGAGACAGTAACAAAGGAAGGACTTGTAATTAGGCATATCAACGATGCTCATTATAAAGCACAAGAACATGGGTGATCTGAGTGTCTAAGCCGCTTATGAATTAGTTAAAACTGAATTTGATTTGGGTAACTAATTCGCGACAGCTCAGATTCGTTCGATGCTTCCACTCTCGTGCTTTTTTATAATACTCTCCCTATTAACTAGGTCAATTCCATTACCAAAAGAAAAAAGAGATCCAAATGTAAAATTGGTGATGGTGCTTTACCAGTAGAGAAAACAAGCTGCAATGCACAGTACCACATTTCTCTGAGCTTTGTATATCTGAGAAAACAAAATCAATTAGTAGTCCGTAAGTAAAAAATGTAGTCAAGTATAAGGAAAGAGAATCAAATCTGGCAAATCTTATTTTCAATTGAGTAAATCAAAAGAATATTACATAGTTTCAAACCCAAAAACTGGTATAAGGCATATATTTTAATTTTTAAATAGTTGGAATTTTGAGATTTTTTGGGAAAGCAGGGAGGCGATAATAAAAGTCACAAAGTATATTGACGAGACTACAATCATCTGCATAGCAACGATAGGAAACAAGGGATTGAGACAGTTCCAATCAGGCATGCAACGAAAGTCTGTACATTGTTAATAGAATTTGCACTATCAGAGAACGTCGTGGCTTATTGAAAGAGAGAAAGAAGAAGGCAGGGGACTGAACACCAAAATGCAGTTAACTTCTTAAATCTGATTTAAAATAAAGAAAGCATATTGTACCACTCAAGACCAATATGGATTTAATTTCTTGTTGCACTTTTGTTGTTAATGTTTATTGTCTAGTGTCATTTACAGTTTGCAGCAACTGATTATTGTATGTTTACTAGAAAGCCAACATTAAGTTTGTCTTCATAGATGGTAATGGTAAGATTTTTGTCTTAAAACATATGTAGAAAGTGTGCATTCAAAATCTTCACATATAGTATTTATTTATCTTTACATTTGATGACTTAAAACACATTTGTTCCCAATCATTTAAAAAGGCTACAATGTTTTGATAGGTGCTGTAAACAAAGCTATATGAATTTAAAGTGATTTATCTCACAGTCAATATATACCTACTGCATGATTTACAACACATTTGAAGATTTCAAGAAGTGGAACCTTTTGGCATAAAAAGTATGAACAACAACAACTAAGCCTTATCCTGCTATATGAAACAAGACGAAATTGAACAGATCAAAGCAAAAACCATTGATTGATTTTGATCATGATCTGCTTACATTAAAAGCTGCTTTCGGAACCTGCCCATGAGTAAGGATCCTACTTTCCAACTACATGCAATATACGGTACCAGGAAGCCGGACTGAATTGAGTGAATTTGGATACACAATAAAACCCAAAAACTAGATTAAATACAATTAACATGAAAGTTTCAAGTAATATAAATTAAACATGACGGTTATGAACTTTCTCTGAGTGCAACATTTTGGTTTAAACCACCGATAGATATTCAAAATGGTGACACGACATAGGACTGTAGACCCGAAGGGTGTGGTTGGGAGTTGGGATCTCAGATGGCGTGATTAAGGAAGGGAATGGCTTGATGAGTAAAGAGGACAAAAATGTTAAGAATAAGTATAGATAATTCAATCACAAATAAACATCCATAAAGGGGTTAAAATCCAGTTAAATGCAACAACTATTCTGGTGCTTTATGTGATTAGCTTTGTAACATTCAGAATCACAGAAGTCTCCAAAGCAATATTAAACAGCTGGCAGTAAAATGTGTGCTTTAAACTACAATCCCATGGTGTGCCAATCTATAATTAACCATTGAAATTAGCAATTTGCGAATAACGTAAGCCAATTTGACCAACAGTTAATTCCTCAAGGGTTTTGCTAACTAGGAATCAGCCCACTAGTAAAGTTTCTAAAGTTGAAAGTTTGTATTGAAGGGGTATTTTTCAGAAGTGTTCAAAACATTCAATGTATTCAAAGCTCCACTACTTTTACTTTCCATCATTAGAAACACTAATTAGTACCTTTACGACACTGGTTAGCTAAAGCCAATTACTAATACTTTTGAATCTCTATATTCTTGCAGCATTCATTAACTAATTATAAGTTTGATACACTTCCCTATCACCCATAATCACCAAAGGTAAACTATGAACATTCAGTGGCCATAATTCAGGGAGTTCTCTAATCAGGCTACTTTGACAGTAAGGCTAAAATAAAAATCACCGAAATCTAAATCATTCTACGTTCACAACTCAAAAGGGCAGAAGAAAGTCCCAAACAACATATTTCACTGAAAAAATACTTACAGATTTCTCATATCGATCTCTCTCTGCAGCAGTACAAACATCAGATGTACACATCAACCTATGCTCATTCTTCCAGTATATATCTGCGAACAACCACAAAATCCAAATTCACTGAAAAAACTAACACAATAAATTCCCCCAAAATCACCACATGGATCTCCCCCAAAACAGTGGCATGGTTGAATACAACTAGTCAACTACCAACATAAATCATCCCAAATAGAAAAATGAAAAAACAATATATCTAATTTTTGTTCTATGACTAATTACACGCAACCCTAGATCAAAGAAAAATTGCACAATTTGCAAGCACCCTACCTAACAAAAAGTGGAAAATTGAAGATTTTGAGGCACACACATGAAATTGAAGAAAGGAGTTAAGAGAAATTGGAAGAAGAGCATACCGACAAGCTGGAATCCAGCGAAAGGAACAATAAAAAGCGCAGGTTGGAGAATGAGGGAAACAAAATAAACCAAACGGTCCCTTAAGAGCTTGGGAGTGGGAAGTGTAACGAGAATGGCGACGGCAGCCTCAGCAGCCACCACGTAGGAGAGAACCAACCACTGCAACGCCATGTGATCACTCTCTTTCTTTCTTCTTCTTCGTTGCTCTCCAGACTCTGATTCTGATTTCGTTTTCTTCTCCTTACTCGCTGTCTTTCTGTGCCAGTCTTTCGATGCCTCTACATTTGCAGGGTTTTATACATGATATTTTAATTAGAGTGAATAAATATAATTAATTGAACTAGAACGGATATTTTATTTCTTGCCTTTATAAATAAGAAAGAACATAACAAAATGCAATAATGCATACATATTAAAAAAAATAATGATTGAAAGTTTTTTAGTTTATTGAAGATGGTATTTACTAAAATATGTTAGTAGAATGTTTAACTATATAAATAAAATTTAGTACTTTTTTGCTAAAAGCACTAAAAAAAAAAAAAAAGATCTTTTTTGAAAAGCTGTAATTTACATTTTTTTTTTAAAAGATTTTTTTTTTTAAAAAAGATGTTTTTTATGTAATAAATAAACAAAAAAGTACTTTTATATCCTTATACCCAAACATAATTGATAAATAAAAAGATCTTTTTGTATGAGATACCCAAACATAAAATTACTTTTACTTTTTTATAAAATCTTTTAAAAAGAATAACTCAACAAAAGATTTTTTCTTAAAAATTCACCCAAACAAACCCTAATAACAACAAACAAAAATATGAAATATGTATACTTTTACAAATAAAAAATGTGCAAACTAAAATGTGATTGACATAAAAATTAAGGATTATCACGAAATTATAAACTAAAGCAAAATATATATTCTCTACGAAAATTTAAAATTTGTATATTATATCTATGAATATATTTAATTTAATTGAATTATAAGTAACAACTGATCAAAAAAATCCTGAATGATTTATCCAAACAAAACAAAAATAATAAAAAATACTCGTTATTTAAGGTATGTAATATTATTAAGCTTCTCTCTCATCAATAAGCATACAAGCTTGCTGAATAAAAATGTTAAATGCTGCCTCTAATTTCTTTCTAATAAATAGTGACACATGATTATAAATAGTCGATAATTTTTTGTTGTAGGAGCCATGACTTGGAATATTTACAAAGATATCCTACACACATATTTAATAAACATAAGAATTCTGAATAAACTTAGAATTATATATTTCATGAATCAATTAGGTATATAGCTAAAATCTTGTAAAAAAGATGAATTAAAAACCGTTATTTGTGTGTGATTCATTTCCATTAAATTGAGAGTATGGGTAAAAAAAAATGAACAAAAAAAAAAGAAAGAAATGATAATAAAAATTAATTATTAACAAATTGAATATAAAAAGTATGCCAACAAGTAACAGACATCTGAATACGTTGAATTCTAAAAACATTATATATGAAGGGAAAAAGAATATACTTTGTTTGCGAAAGAAGCAACAGATTCTAAAATTTCATCATGGGATAAAGTTGTACAAGAAAAATGAATATCATGCTATTAACAAAATAAAATCAAATGATTAAAAAATCCATATAAAAATGAAACCTGGCAAGAAAAAATGCTACAATAACAAAATGTATACACAACATATGAATTATACTAATAAAAAAAAAGTAATGTTACATACACATCAAAATCAGCTATCAGTATAAAATACATATTAAAATATAAATACACATTGAAAATAAATCAAATTACACATATATTTATACATAAATACATTAATAATTGATTTTAATGGCTGATTTTAATGTACAAATAATATCTTTTATAAAAAAAAAGGCTAACTAATAAGACAATTGCACGATTTTCAACATCTACAAACAATTTTGTGAGCGAAGCATTAGTTGAAACTCTATACACATTATAGGCAGGGCATATACTCATCATCGATGAGTTTCGGGTCTACCATGAAAATTAACTTCTAACCCATTAGTTTGGATAAAATCTTTAAACTATGTGAGTATAAGTTATAACTCGGTGGATTAGAATACACCAAGTCATTTACATATATAAGAATTACATTGTATGAACATAAAAACTTAAAACATAATTAATGAAAAAAATTAATTAAAATAAAAATAAACGGTGTTGCCCACATTGTCGGTGTCATTGTCAATGAGGTTAGCTTGTTTTTATTTTTCTAAGTATTAGAGTTTTTGTAAAATAGAATCTAGTATGTAGGGTATAAGAGTTATAATTTATAATTTAACCTTTATAGTTGAGTATTAGACTTTGAAATTTAGGATCTAGAATGTAGGGTATAGAAAATGGAATATAAAAATTTTTATAATTTGATATTAGACTTTTGGATTATAGAATGCAGTATGTTGTAACGTATAGGACATGGACAATTTGATACCTTAAATTTATAGTTTAGGGTGTTAGATCTAATTCGGATAGAATGTTAGACTTTGTTGTGATTTTGTTGCGGATGTTATTTAGTGTTTATGCATGTATGAAGTAGAATAATTTTTAATTATTTAGTGTTAATGCGTTTAGGGTTACTTTTAATTT
>NC_029789.2:128864821-128902927 GCF_000816755.2 Arachis ipaensis
TCTTAAATAATTATTTAATTATGTAATTTTAATTATTTAGTGTAATCATTTAGGGTTTATTCATGTATCAAGTAGGATTTAATTGCGTTGTGGTTATTTTTACTACATGGTGTAATCGAGTAGGTGTATCTACAGCGTTCGGTGGCAATAGAATATGTCCATGCATGAACGAATCATACCTTATTTAGAGAAGATTGGTTTGTACCACTTGGCCAGGCTGAACAGTCGTTGATTTTGGTTGGATGAGCCTATGGTCAGTGTATTCATTGAGAGGTGGCATCCCGAGACGCACACTTTTATATGCCTTTCGGAGAGTGCACCGTCACGCTGCAAGATGTGGCGTTTCAGCTTGGGTTGCCTGTCGATAGGAAGGCCGTTAGTGGGTGCCTGTCTGAGTTTGAAAAATTCATGGAGGGTGGCCGACTAGCTTGGGAATGGTTTCAGGAGTTATTCGGTGAGTTTCCACCGCCGAATAAGGTCAAGCAGATGATAGTCCTGACGAACGGATTTTTGCTAGTAAAGAATTCACAATAAATTCTCGTTGCTAGTATAGTTTCTAAACCAACAAAGAATCCTTTCATAAAAAAACTTGTTTGTCACTTAAGCAAACCCAATAAAAATAAACTGAAGTATTTAAACCTCGGGTTGTCTCTCGAGGAATTACAGGGAGGTGTGTTACTTATAATTGGTTATGAGATTGTATCTTTTTGGGTTTTTGAAACAAGGAGTAATGAAATAAAATGGCAAGAAAGTAAATTAATACTTAAGAAAACTCTTGGCAAGGTATAAGAACTAGACGTCCTATCCTAGTTATCCTTATCAATTGTGATGAGAATTGTTCATTGCTCACACTTAGTTAACCTCTAACTATGAAGGAAAGTCAAGTGGACAAATCAATTTGATTTCTCAAGTCCTAGTCAACTCCTAAGGAAAGACTAGCTTTAGAGGGATCCAAATCAACCAGCAATTTTCAATTAACAATCAACAAAGAAAAAGAAAACGTAGTACATGTTCCTAACGCTAATCCTTCCATAGGAGAGGATTAGGACTTGCGAATAAGAGTTAGCTCAATGGTGCATGAAATCGCAATCACACTTTTACAAATCCGCACAACTAACCAGCAAGTACACTAGGTCGTCCAAGTAATACCTTACGGGATAAATGAAGATGACGCATACGCGTGAAGCACGCGTACGCGTCGACCAAAATTGTGCTAAACGCACAATTCCAATGTCGTTTTGGCGCAACTCTCTGTTCAAAGTGAGGGGGGCTAGGTGTGACATGCGACGCGTGCGCGTCGCTCACGCCCACGCGTGGTGTGCTAAAAATGAAATTGATGCGTATGCGTGAGGGACGCGTACGCGTGGCTCGAAGTGTGCCCTTAGCACACCAGCCGCACGATTCCATCACAACTCTCTGGTCGTTGGATGGAGGCGCCGAATTGGTGTCGACGCCCACGCGTGACCTACGCGCATGCGTGGTGTGGCTCTTTTTTTTAAATTCAAAATGCAGAATGCAGAATGCATATGCTGATGCAGACATTATGAATGAACACTAAAAAAAATATAATAAAATAAAACTATGAATAAAACTAAGACTGAAAAAGAACGATCATACCATGGTGGGTTGTCTCCCACCTAGCACTTTTAGTTAAAGTCCTTAAGTTTGACAATTGGTGAGCTCCCTGTCATGGTTGTTTATGCTTGAACTCATCCAGGAATCCCCACCAATGTTTGCAATTCCAATAGCCTCCGGGGTCCCAAACTAGGCACATAAAGCCTTCGAGCAAGTTAAAGCAAGTGACAAGGTTCCAGGAGTGTGGATTGTTAGAATGAATTCTGGGGTCCCAAACCTTGCTTTTTCACCCACCTTCTTGTTGATCATCATTTTTCCAACCGGGTGGCAAGCAACCTGAATTTTCACCGAGATACCCAGTCAACTTCTGAGACCCATTCAATCGAGCTCTACACCAATCCTTGTACTTCAATTTAGAGCGTGGAACCTTATTAGACCTTTCCTGCCAACTCCAATTACTAACCATTTTCCTCTTACTCTTAAAGCCACAAAGAGCTCTAAGTTGACCATCTGTCTCAAGTAAACCATATTCAAGTGGGAAAGAAAAGGTTAATGTTAAGGATTTTACCCACTTGAATGTTGTATTGAGTGGTAATGGCTTTGGGAGAGGTTTTCCCAATGGTCTTGCAGGCTCTACTCCCTTGTGCTCTTCTGTGAATTCTTCCACCTCCCTGCAAACCTCTTCAATTTCAACTGCATCCTGATCAAAATCTTCTAATTCTTCCCCATCACTCAAGTCATAAGTTGGAGGTTGAGAAAAGTATACCTCCACATCATCTTCATATTCACTTGGGGAAGGTTCTTCAAGCTCAAGGGGTTCAATTGCAGATGCAAGTTCATCACTAGGAGGGCTTGATTCATGATCATTATCACCAAGGGAACCTGCTTCTTGATTTGTTCCATCCAATTCTTCATGAGGAGCATGCCTTGGAGGTTGTGCACTATCCTTCTCAACATCAATTTCAAACTTTTTGGCAAAATTCTCTAGAACTCTCGATTCCCATGGAGGTTCAGCATCTCCTAGGTCTTCAACCACTTCTTCTTCTTCGATAATTACGGCTTCCTCCAGTTGCTCTAATACAAAATCGAACTTCTCCTTGATGTCGTCCCTCACCAGTTTTGCAGCTACGCCTTCATCTTCAAGCCGATCCCTTCTCTCTTGTTTCGTATCAATAGCATTATTGGGATCATGTTGCTTTTGGATTGATGCATCTATACGAGATATAAGAGTTTGGAGGGTAGAGGTGAGATTAGTGAGAGTAGAGGCAAGTATGGTTTGAAGCTGTATTTGTCCTTAGCGAATAACACAAAGGGTGTTGCTATCCAATGGAGGTTCATAGTAGGAAGGTGGTTCTGGAGGGTAATTATTTTGGAGTTGGGGTGGTTGGGATGATGGATAAGGGTTAGGGTCATATGGGGGTGAATGGTGGAAAGGGACTTGTGAGTATGATGGGTTAAAGCTCTGTTGAGGAGGAGGTTCATAGGTATATTGTGGTGGGTGTCGGTTGTCACGAAGAGGTCCACCATAACCATTACCTTGGTAAGCATCATAGAATGGTTGTTGATAATACCTTGGAGGTGGTTGTTGTCAAGAGGGTTGATCAAATCCTCGTGGCTCCTCTCATCTTTGATTGTCCCATCCTTGATCCAAGCTCTCATTGTAATTTCCTCTTCCTACAACTTGATTGTAACCAAACTCATAGCCAATGGGGTGAGAATTCATAGTAGCAAGAGAAATAAAAACTAATAAAAATTAATGAATATAAACTCCTAAAACTAGAAACACTAACAAAGAAACAAAAAAGCAAAATTATTCACAATATTTACAATAACAAAAAATAAGGCATACGTTTGCAATTCCCCGGCAACGGCGCCATTTTGACGAAGGGATTTTTGACGGTTTAGAATTTCACAAATAAATTCTCATTGCTAGTATAGTTTTTAAACCAACAAAGAATCATTTCATACAAAAACTTGTTTGTCACTAAAGCAAACCCAATAAAAATAATAATCGAAGTATTTAAACCTCGGGTCGTCTTTCAAGGAATTGCAGGGAGGTGTAGTTATTATTGTTTATGGAAAAGTATCGTTTTGGATTTTTTGAATGTTGAACAAGAAAAGTAAATTGCAGGAAATAAACTAATGGTTAAGAAAGGCTCTTGGCAAGGTAAGAGAACTAGAAGTCCTATCCTAGTTATCCTTATCAATTATGATGAGAATTGTCCATTACTCCCACTTAGTTAACCTCTAACTATGAAGGAAAGTCAAGTGGACTAATCAATTTGATTCCTCAAGTCCTAGTCAACTCCTAAGGAAAGACTAGCTTTAGAGGGATCCAAATCAACCAGCAATTTTCAATTAACAATCAACAAAGGAGTTTGATAACTCAAGAGTCTCCAATTACTCAACCAAAGCCAAGAACATAAAAATCTAACTTAAAACCCTCCCAAGCATTTTATCAAACACTTGGAAGGCATAACATAAAGACATAGGAAACTAGCAAGGGATATTAAATCTAAACAACCAATTGAAAGTGTCAATAACATAAATTGAAGAAAGCAATCATAAATATGGAAAACCTCAAATTGCATTAATAAGAAAATCAAATCTAACATTAGAATTCATGAACTAAATTGGGGAAATAAATAAATCAACAAGAGAAAATAAATAAACTAGAGAACTAGAACAAATAAGAGTTGAAGAGAATTAAATTAAAGGAACATTGAACTTGGAATTGAGAAGAAATAAACCTAAAACTAAGAGAAATCCTAAAACCTAGACGCTCTCTCTAGAAAACTACATCTAAAACCTAAATTTGTGTGAATGAATTCATGAATGAATGATTCCCCCACTCTGCAGCCTCTATTCTGTGTTCTCGGGCTTGGAATAGGGCCAAAAAGGAGCCCAGAAATTGCTCCCAGCGCTTTCTGCAAGTTTCTGCACGTGGCGCATATCACGCGTTTGCATAGGTCACGCGTGTGCATCATTTGGCGAAATTCCTTGTCACGTGTACGCATCAGTCACGCGTACGCGTCGCTTGTCTTTTGTGCTAGGCACGCATACGCGTCGCCCATGCGTGCGCGTCGCTGCCAGCTCCTCAAAACTTCATTTTCTCGCGTTCCTTCCACTTTTGCATGTTTCCTTTCCATCCTCTAAGTCATTCCTACTCTATACAGCCTGAAAGCACTCAACATACAGATCACGACATCGAATGGTAATAAAGGATAATTAAAATTGACAGTTTAAAGGCCTAGGACACATGTTTTCAACTATATTACAGAATTAGGAAGGAATTGTAAAATCATGCAAATTATATGAATAAGTGAGCAAAGAATTGATAAAAACCACTCAAATTAGCACAAGATAAACCATAAAATAGTGGTTTATCAAGTCCACTTCATAAGTAGATGACAGTCCTACGAGTGTGGTCGGGCTGTCTGGATAGGCCACATTGCTTCGGTCTACTTGGGTCAACCTCATCCATGTTGTTGCATATTCTGGTGGATCGTGGTCGCCCTTCTCTTGCACGTCTCATATTAGGGTTAGGGATGACAGTCAGACCGTCATATAGGGGCCAAAGACCTTTTGGAATACAAGGTGGGAAGCCCATCCGGTACACATTGAAGACCTCAGACATGCTACATATGTCATCAACATATGTAGCCCAATCTAGTCGCGACTGAGCACAGCATGCGACTGCATGGCAACAGGGTAGTGCAAGGCCTGAGAGCGACCATAGTCACAGGTACGATCTCTAAGGGAGACTCAATACGTACCCAACGAGAAGTTATCTGTAGGAGTATTCTTAGCCACGGTATACTCAGACTGATGCCTGTTGAACAGTGTAACTGTGAAGCATCTGGAATCCCTCAAGTTCCGCTCAAAGGCTTTCACAAGTACTTGGCAAAACTGGTGCCCAAATCCCAGTTGCGCCTCAGCCATCTAACCCTGAACAACAAACAGCTCTGCAAGCCGTAGATATGTCTACTTTACCAACGAAGTGATTGGTAGATTCATCGTTTCATCATCTGAATCATCATCTCGCATCGCATTTTTTACTCGATCCGGTCCACACTCAACTGCAAAATCAGGAACACCCTGAGGCACACTAGCAATACCAACTGCAACACATGGAGGATCACCCAACAGACAAGTAGGCGCTATCACAGGCATCGACGTTAAGGCATCCCCCATTGTTGTCGACTGAGGATTCGGCGCTGATGCCCCAAAGCTGTCGACGCCATCTTCCAACTTGGCAAACAACTCGAATATTCTAACTTCAGGAAAAACTTCGGCTACAATGAAACAAGACCTGCATATCTTCATCAGACCCTATCACAAATGTCTCATACTTCACACTGGTTGACACAACAGCAATATGAATTTTGTAGAACAATTTTTTTATCCAGTTTGTCCCACACACCCCCAACTTCTGTAATATGCTACTTTTTATATCGGCCAACGTACTCGACGATTGAATAAAAAAACTAAGCGGTTTCCTATCCGTAAATTTAACACCGTGCCTTTTTCTTTTCTGAATTTTTCCAGAGCAATACACTAAAGCTAAGAAACTCTCCTCACCAGCCATTTGAGAACCACATGCATATGGTATACATAAATCGCTACTGCTTGTAGCGGTTTATCAACAAATCCATTCGTTCAGAAATCGCTGCCGCCTATAGCGGTTTCTGCTTGCACTGTGTTACACGTAAACTACGGTTCTCAGTAGCGGTTTACGTATTCCTCTAATTCGCTACTACCAGTAACTGTTTCTATAGAGTAAGTAAATGTTGCAATTGCGTCTTTTCTTTTACAAAGTTGCAATCTGGTAAAATATTTCTCTAAATATTTTATTTAAGTGAATTGCCGTTTAATGTGTATTGAGCAACCAAACCATCCAGATCGACCTCAATAGTCTCCAAAGTCTCAGCAATAATAGATACTCTAGTTTTCAAGGGTGGTAAATGATCATGAGGATGAGAATTTTGTATTATATCCTCATAAAGTGGTGAGAATATGTGTTTGAATAATTCGCTACAATAGAAGAAAATAATAATCAAAGACAATGGTAAGAAAAATTATAAAAAGTTATAATTATCTTGATTAAAGAGAAAGATAATATGGTAATAGTAAAAAATAAAAAGATTCAACAAACTAACAGTGAAAATTGGATCCATCTTAAATTTGGAAATAATTTCTGGTTCCTGACAGCAGTTAATGACTTTGAATGAACCTGTGTATGGAGCATACCCCACTCGCTTACATCCAACTTTAAAAACCACCTTTTTACTTACAATAGTATCAAATAATAAAGGATATGGGGTCTACCCATAACTTGTAAAATCAGATTTAAAATTCGAAAAATATATTAAATAGATATGCAAAAGTTTTGTGAAAAAATCAAAAAATAATGGGTACAAATTAATAAAAGATTAAGTAGTTTGCAAAAGTACCACAAAGTCATTCTCAAAATTTTGGAACAATCAAATAGCTTGGTTTTAAGTAATACAGCAGCAGGATGATCATACAGAATGAAAAAATATTTGCTTATATTATCTTCAACATGTAACAAAAGTCTGAATTTAGGATTCACATGAGAGATTTTATTAGGTACTTAGAAAAAAGGTATAATTACTATTAATGAAACCAAAAAATTACAAAACAAAGTGTTCAACTATTTATGAGGACTAACTTTTTAAGTGAATTTTGTATATCTTTTTCACATTGAAAGAAAGTAAAATCTTTTTCTGATAATTATAAAGGATGTCTACAAATACAAAAATAGAACCACCAATCGTATTGATTATAAATAGTTTTAACTTTTCCAACCACATTGAAATAGCCCTCATACATTAAAAAAAAAGGGTTCAACCAAATATAGTAGACTAATTAAATATAGAAAGATTGCAACAGATAAAAAAGAATTAAAGGAATAAGTGATTATGGTACACCACTGGAAAATAATAAAAGTAAGACATATATAAAATTATGATCTCACTAATTGAAAATAGAAAATTAACCTGATCATGTTCCCTTAATTCAAGAATAGTTTTATTCTTATATAAATTAACAAAATCATCAACAATATTATCAGTAGTAAAAATTTGGGTGAACCAACGCTGAAAAGGAGTCAGGCTGCATTTATAATGAGGATCAACAGAACAATTACTAATCAGGTATTTTTAAAAAGTCTAATACTAAAGAGAAAGTATATAACATTTGAGAAATCTAACCTATATATGAACTCCACAACTTGAGGGATGTCAGGATTAACAATGACATTTGTGCAATTTATGATATTTTTCAAGCCAACTTTTTCTTTACTCAGTAGAATTAATTAATATAACATGAAAAATATTCATTAGAAATTGAGTATTTATAGATTAAACCGAAATAAAATGATACACCTAAAAAGATATAAATAATAAGTATGGAATAATAAAAATTTTAAATTATATTTAGAAAACATAACACAGAGTATAAGAAACCTCTATATAATTTAACTCAAACAGATTGAAGAAGAACAATGGGTGGTTGTCTAATAGATTTCATCAAGCTTGAGTGCATGGTTGCCAAAAAGTCTCTAAATAAGTTACAATGAACATAGCAGCTGGAAGATATAAACAATATGAATAAGGATTAGATATTCACTTATTATGTGTATAACAGTAACAAAATTAATTATAACAAAGACAAATAATATATGAAATTACAAAAGACCTATTAACACTATAACAAAAATGTTGATTATCGTCAGATTAATCGAGTAAATCCGTTGGTAATTAAATTACCGTTGGATTTACTGTCGTCTTGTAGTTGACGGTATAAACGGCGCCGGAAACCCCTTATCGGCGGATTTTTTTCGTTTGACGCTAATTATCAGTGGATTATCCGTCGATGTTTTCAATTGATTTGTCGAGTTTGAATTTATGATTACTGTCAGATTAATTTGACGGTAACTTTGGCGCCATTTCACTTGAAATGGCACCAAAACCTATTCGACAATAAATCCTACAGTAGTATTTTTATTTATTATTTTTTTGGCACAGTTTAGCCACAACTAAAAGTCAAATCAAATTAAAACTCGTATTAACAAAATTGTTATCAGAAATATAAAAAGCAGAAACCAACAAACTATTTTATTAAAAGTAAATGGTATGAATATAATAAAATATTATAGAAGTAGAGTACTGTACCATAAATAAACAAAAATGCATAAGACCCTAACTCCTATAGATCCTGATAATCGTCGCCGTGGGCATCGTGGTTGATGCGTGAGCATATTATACCCTTTTCTAGTTATTTTTATATTATTTTTAGTTAGATTTTATTTACTTTTACTTGATTTTAGTGCAAAAATCACATTTGGATGCTACTTTGAGTTTTTCTTGTGTTTTTATGATTTTAGGTGAAATTTGGAGCAGTTTGGAAAAGCCTAAAGCAAGAAAGAAAAATGCTGGCAGCACCCTTCCTGGGTGTTGAACACCCACCTGGTGTTTGGTGCCAGCAGAGGGCACAAGCCAAAGACGCACGCTTCCTCTCTTGGCGTTCAACGCCCATTCCTGAAGTTGAACGCCAGCAGCAGCCCGTTTCACACCTCTTTAGGCCTCCAAGTGAATTTAGCACTTAGTAGTTTTATTTTATTTTCTTATTGTACTTTTTAATTACAAATAATGTCTTTTAGGTCTAACATTTATTATCTAGGTTAGTATTTAAAGGAAAAGATTAACCCTAGCAAGGGTTCAAACATAATCTTCTTCCTTTTGCACTTTTCAGAACCCTGTTTTCTCTGTAAGTTATGAGCAACTAAACTTCCTGGTTAAAGTTAGGAGCTCTGTTTATTTCTATGGATTAGAACTACTATTCTTCTATTTTAATTAATGTTTGGTTCAATTCTAAGGTATTATTTTCATTATTAATCTTATGAACTTGGTGGAACGAGAGTATGACCCTTTTCTACATGAGTTTTTGTGATTCTCGATAGAATTATCTCGCTTGAACTATAGCTTGAAAACACTCCTCCTAAATTGCTAATTACATGAACCAATTGGGATATGTGACATAAAATCCTATTAGCTTTAGGTAACTAGAGTTTTTGTGGCATTAAACTAGTTTTCTGAACTTAACCCTCTAATCGAAATTGAGTGACCACGAGAGTGGTGTTTGATGAGGATTAGAGGAGATTAAATTACTAAGAGATTAGGGTTTAATCACTTATAGTTTGCCATAGAATGAATCATTCATTGTTAAAATAGTTGGTAAGACGTTTTAATCCGGAAAAATAAACATCTCTGAAACCTTAACTGTTTTCTCACCATTGTTTTACACTAAACCATTTAATTGCAATCTTTACTTTCTTGTTAATTGTTTATGCGTTTACAACAACAATAACTATCTTTTACTGTTTGCCTGACTAAGTCCAATAGGACAACCATTGCTTGCTCAGTCCGACAATCCTCGTGAGATCAACCATCACTCACCTGAGGTATTACTTGGATGACCCGGTGCACTTGCCGGTTAAATTCTGCGAGTTCTAATCTCGCGGACTAGTGGTCCCCTACTGAGGCGGCGGAGTAAGTGCTGCCATCGGTGCCCCACCAGCAACGCCGCTGCCTCCAGCACACATCTGCTGGCTGTACTCCTCCATTTATTATCGCAACCGATCGAGTTGCTCCAGCTTCTCCATCAGGTCCGAGCTAACGGCAACGTGTGCAAAAATCTCTCGATATCTCTTCTCAGACTACTCCACCTGCTGGTGAAACTCTTGTGTTATCTTCTGCACCTCCCCCCTTAGGTCGACAACTTCCTGAGGATCAGCAGGGCTAGTGGCAGAGACAGAGGCAGAGAAAGCCACCAACGCAGAGGAGTAGAGGACACTGGCGAAGAACAAGCCCAACTCAAAGCAGCGATTCTTGTGGGGTTCAGAGGCGGTCTCGCACCAAATCTGTCCAGATCCACGACTGAGATCTCGGAGCCGGCTTTATCGGCTCCACTAGGCGGCTGAAATTGAACTCATGACTGCATGCCATCAGGTCAAATTGCTGCATCTGCATGGGGGCATAGCAGAAAGAGGCACCCAGTTTGGGTTTGGGACCATGATGAATTGCGGGTCCATCGACGGGATAGTCGAGGTAAAGGGCAACGATTGGGCAGCCCTGGGAGATTCAGTGGAAGTCGCCCTCTACCATGACCATGTGTCCCATTCGACCTACCTCTGCTGCCTGTCGTCATGTCTGTACATCAAATATATTAATAACATAACAAACGTCAATAAATAATAATATAAGAAGAAACTCAAGAAATAACAAATAATTTGAAAACTGGTTTGGTTTAATAAATCTAAAAAAAAGGAAATTACATAGTGTTTTAGTTTCAAAATAATTGAATTAGGCTTTCAAAGCATTCTAACTTTATTCTATCTTATTAATAACTTGGTTTGGTCCTTGATATTTTATGCTATTATTCAATTTGGCCCTTCAAATTTCAATTTGACTATAATAGTCTCTCAGATCACGTTTCAGGCACTATAATAATCTCTAGATCTCTTTCAGTGCTGAGTCGGTTGTCATAGTAATGATGTGACACTCCGTTACCACACTAGAATGTACAATGGCTAAGTGACGACGTGGCCAAATTAAAATTGTGACCCAATTCGATCCCTCCATTTTATATAACCCTAATTCTTCTTCTTCTTCTTCTCCTCTTAATGAAGCACTCTCTTCTTATTGAAGCACCAACTTTCTTCTCCTTGTTTCTTGATGTGCTTAATTAAAGATGAGGCTCATTTTCTTCAAGTGTCTAAGATTTCATCTTTACTCCATATTTGTCACAACACAGTGTTTTTTTTTTCATCTTCACGAAAAATTATAAATTCACTTTCATGCCCATGCAATAACACCATTTTTCTACTTTCTAGTTTTTTTATAGTTGTATTTTTATCAACATCTTTTCTCAAACAGGAGTGAAAAACTTCTTAAGTTCTACACATAAAACTAATTTTATGTCTATGGGATAAAAGAGAAGTAGTGTTGCAATAGAAAACCCAAGTACTATACTAAGAGAGTGAGAGGGTCATAATAAATACAAGGAATTACATTTAAGAGAAAGTATAGGGAATCAATGGAGTATCTGTACAATATGTACAATGGGTTGTATTGTGTTCGATTCAGTAGGATATCAGATGTTTATTATTCCTGATACCCGGATGGTTATTTTGGATATTGTGGGTGTATTGTGTTTGATAAATTAGTAGTATTTTATTTTGGATATTCATTTTTAACTCATATTGGGCCAAATAAACAGCCCATTGTACACATGGTACAAATACTCTATTGGCTCCCTAGCGAAATTCTACATTTAATGATTTAAAGATATCAACAGTTTTTAGAGGAGGAATGTGATTTTTGTAGGACAACGTTAAAAGCAAGAAGATAAGTGTAATTTACCATGATTTAACTAAATTACCAACTCTTATAGACAATAAATAAGTAGAAAGAATGAGAGAAAAATTAAACAAATTGAGCATATACTCTTTCTTTTTACACAAAAAATCTTGCAGAAGCAAAAGAAAATCTCATCACTGATTTTTGCAATCTTATCAAACCCTCAATCAGTCAATCTCCTTTGTAAGTTCCTCAATCTCAACCTTCACTCAAAGTCTCAATAAGTCTTAACCACCAACCTCTTCTTCTAACCACAACATAGACTACAATAACAATAAGAAGACAATATTATTGTCAAAATTATTTTTAAGAAGACTCTGGATATTACCAAGGCCTTGTTTAATGAGATATTAAGAAGAAGAAAAAGAAATGGGAATGAATTAGGATTATATAAGAGAATGGACCAAATTGGGTCACAATTTCAATGTGGCCACGTCACTGAGCCATTTCACACTATCACTACAAAGGGGTCCGGGGCATAGTTTTAAAAACTGGATCGGATTGGTCGGTTTGACCAAAAAACCAATAAATTAGAATCTTAACTGATTTGGTTCAATTTTTGAACCGTTTAAGAATAAGAATCGGTCAAAGTCGATGAAAACTATCTAAAATTGGTTCAACCGAATCATTCGAAAAAAAAATTTCAAAATTAATGACAATGTAATCTGAACATGGATCTTTTTTATGCCTACATGATCTCCTTACCACTAAGCTATGTTATTCCTTATTATTTTAAATGTAAATTATTAATTATATATCGATTCTACTGGTTTAACCAGTGTTAAACCAATAAACTAGTAAATCAGTAATCTGACTGGTTCGATTATCAATTCGGTTCTAATAACTATGGTCCAAGACTATTATAGTGTTCGAAGCTCAATAAAAGACTACTATAAAAAAGTTGGAATATATATAGAGAACTAAATTGAGTAATAGCACGAATTTTAAGGACTACTACGAAAATTTACTCAAGCAGGCATAATCATATCAACTATATATCATAATTATATGCCAAAATTAATTATTCGTCTTAATAAAGGTTCTTTTAATTTTTTGTTTATTAAAATAATTGAACAGCATATAATAATTTCCTCCTAGATAGAATTGAAAAGAGAGAAGAATATTTAGATATATAGCAATGCATTGAAACAAACTGAGAGTAAATGGACAAGAGGGAGGTTGAGAACTCATATATGTATATATGGGCTAATTGGCTAAAAAATGGATGAAGCATTCACTGAACTATTCTGCTGCCTGGAAATTATAGATAATTGACATTTTCTTGTATATTCTAGTGTAAGAAAAAATTTTCTGTTCAGTATACTTATACATTACATATATCAACTTATTTGTGATAATCTTTAATTTCTTATTTAATTATATATATACATAGAAGAAATCAGTGTTAGTTTCATTCTTAATTTATCATGTTAACAAAACTATGCCATTTGAGTTGGTTGCCTCTCATAAACCACAAAAGAAACTAACGCATACAAGAGAAATTAAAATAAAAGAAAAACACATACCTACCAAGCATCTCCCAAATTTATGTACGCGCATACATCACTAGCTCACGGGCTTTGTACTGAAATCTTAATGTTAATAAACAGCAAAATAAGTTAATAACATGATATTGATGTATGTGTATATATACTAATTCTAAGAGAGAAGAAATTAAATTAATGTGTATGTAGGGCTAAGAATCTTGATAATGAAAAAACAAAACATTGCCAGAAGATTATTTCTATCTCTTTATTCATCATGATCACACCTTAATCGAGTTAGAAAATTTGAAACAAAACTGAGAGAACAAAGAATAATATAGCAAAAGAGAAGAGACGAGAGAAGACGGAGTGAAGGGAATGAAGCCTGGTCCGAGAAATTGTCACAAAAACTCATCACATGACTTAGACATCTCGAGCCAGGCGGCATTCCCCACACCCTCAATCCCTCACATTCATTGTAATATATGCTATCTAATTAAACAATAATCATCATACACAAACTTTACCCTATAGTACTGCGTGCACAATATGTATATAAGCATGCACGAAAGTGGGAAAAGTGTACTTGTTTCTTTTCTTGGCTTCCAAACAGAACTTGTTGTGTTGATTATTACATGCATTCTTGGTGGGAGGTTGGAAAGATATACAACATACAAGTGTGTGTGCTGATCATTGTTGTCTTGACTTCAGAACTCACCATGTCCATGTGTGTGTGTGGAAGTTGGAGGCTTCTCTTTGTCGTTAAGACTTTCCAACATTGAGTTTTCAAGATATGTTGCTTAAGATTGGTTAAAACTTAAAAAGGTTACGCTCTTCATTTTCATGTTTTATGCATAACCACATCAAACATATCAATTTTTATCCTCCATTATTACCGCAAAAATATATGTGGAAAAATTGAAAATCGATTTTTTTAAGTTAATAATTAGTTAAGGAATAGTATAGGATCAACAATTTTTGTGTTTTTTGGCCAACACTTAACCATCAAAACGAAAGTGACTGATCTCCCACTATTAGATGTAATATCACACTATTAAAAATACTATTGATGGTCAATTGATGGTTATAAAACACTAAAATTGCTGACCCCTTAGCATTCTTCATTAGTTAATACTAGTATTTTTATCCGTAATAACATTACAAGAATATAAATCTTTTGAAACTATGTCGGTTTTGTTATGACATTATAGATTATGGTAGAAAAACTTTATATAATCAAAACTATTTTTACAAAAATATCATAGGGGACAAAAGTCCTTGTCAACTAAGAAGACCAAAGTCTTCGTAGATAAAAAAAATCAAATAATAAATTTTTTAATTATTTATTATTTTCATATGAAAAATTACGCCCAAACCTAGGGGACCAATTTAGTACTTTACCCTAGTTATAAAATTAACTCAATTTTTTTTGAAACAATTGAATCTTTGATTCTAATTATTAATCACAACATTAGTATTCTCTTAAAATTATATGTAATAAATATTTGAAGGAAAAGAAGTGAAAATATAGATTAAAAAGATAAGCGATAAAAATTTAAAATTAAATAAAAAATAAAAAATAAACATATAATAATAATAATAAAAATAATATATTTTATGTGAATAATATTATTATTTTTTTAATTATATTATTTTATTAATTTTATTTTTTGTAGAATAGATAGAAAGATAGAGAGCGATAGAAAATGAGAGTGAAAAGAGAGAGAAACATAAAGAAGAAGAAGAAGAGGGAGAGATGGAGTTTGTTAATTTTAGAGGAAAAATTTTTATTTTAATTGTAATGAAAGAATATCTCGTGATATATTTTGATTCGTCAAATTTATAACATAAAATATAAATTATAAGTTATATATAGAGTGAGAATGGTAGAGAGAAATACAGAACGAGAGAGATGTAGATAAGAGGATGGAGGAATAAAATTTACCAATTTTAGAAAAAATATTTCATCTTAATTTTATTGAATGTTATGTGATACATTTTGGTTGTTAAATTAATAATATAATATAACTATATCTTAATTTCAAATTTAATTATAATTAAAGAATGTTATGTTACATATTTTTATTGTCAAATTCATAATTAGTCATTGATAATGATATCTAAGAGAGATAGATATGGTGAAACAATGGGATTGATAGAAAAATGATCAAAGAGAGAGAAGAGGATGAGAGAATTTTTTTAATTTTAGAGGGGAGGTAAATACTAAATCCGTACCCAAAAGATTCTGGTGCTGACAAAATAGTACCTGACTTTTGTTATTAACAAAATAGTTTCTAAAAGATTTTAAGATTTGACAAGCGTGTCCCCGAGCTCGCCGGAGCAAATCTCCGGCAAGTACAATACTGATATGGCCACTGTATTTTGGTGACCTAGCAAACTATCCCCCAAACCCTAATCCCTCCCTCCCAATACAGACTCTCCCTCCATTTCCCTCCCATCGCAGCCCTCCCCTACCCAACGCAACCCCCTCCCTCTCCCTCCCCATCACAGCCCCCTCCCCAACACACACTCCCTCCTCTCTCCCTCAACACCACCACTCGCAACAACAATTACCTCAACATCAACAGCAACAGTAAGTAGTAACAACAACAACAACCCCAACACACACTTTCCTCTATCTCTCCATCGCAGCAACAACATCAACAGCAACAGTAACCTCAACTGCAAGAGTACCATTAAGAATCACTCCCACCACTATCGGAACCACAACAAAGCCTGGAATATAATAACCTCAACTCCTTAGTCTTTCTCTCTTTCTCTCTTTATATTTATATATGCATGTTATGTGTTTGTGTAAATGTCTGTGTGTGTGTGAATGGATATTGTTATTATTATTGTTATGGTCCTCCGAAAAGAGAAAAAAGGAAGGAAGAAAAAGAGAGAAGGAAGAACAAGTAAGGTTAGGTTCTGAATGTATAGATTCTTCTGTTGGTTCTGTTTGAAATTTTGATGGTATTGTTTCTGCTGTTATTGCTGCTTTTGCTGCTGCAATTAGAGAGACAGAAAAAAAGAAAAGTGTGCGTTGGTGAGGGGACTGTGATGGGGAGGGAGAGGGAAGGGGGCTGCAATGGGAAGGGAGTGTGTATTGGGTAGGGGAAGGGCTGCGATGGAAAGGGAGAGGGAGGGGGAGGGGAAGTGTGCGTTGGGGAGGGAGGGTGAAGGGGGGACTGCGATGGGAAGGAGAGGGAGGAGGAGTATGCGTTGAGGAGGGAGGGATGATGGTTGGGGGCGGTTTGCCAGGTCACCAAAATACGGAGGTCACGTTAGCATTATGTTTGTCAGAGATTTGCTCTGGCGAGCTCAGAGACACGCTTGTCAGATTTTAAAATCTTTTAGGGATTATTTTGTCAATAGCAAAAGTCAAGTATCATTTGTCAACGTCAGAATCTTTCGAGTACCGATTTGGTATTTACCTCTTTTAGAGAGAAAGATATAATTTAGTTAATTCTATAAAAAAAACCTATTTACGAATATTATTTTCATGATAAATTTCATTAAGGAAAAGTCTAGGGGGCAGTAACTTTGTCAAAATTTGGATCAATTTCACACCATTAAAACCATCATTGATGGCTATTTGATGACTACAAATCACAAAAATTGCTGGTCCTCTAACATTTTTCTTTATTAATATATTCAAAAGTGAGTGGGACTGCAACTCAAATTATACAATTAGTCGTGTTTATAATATATTTATATGAGAAAATATAGAATAATTTTAAAAATTTAATTTTGATATATTATTTTTATACGTCCATTCAATCACTAATGTTAAATCAATAAAAATATTTATTTTTTATATTACTTGTGTAAATAATTATTTAAAAAAATAAATATAATTATACGACTATATAAAATGCTTTATATTTTTAATGTATTAAAATTGAACTCTAATTAAAAAAAATTCATGTATGTGTACACTTTGAATCTGATCTAAGATAACTTTGAAACTGGTTTTATCCATATATATTTGTTGCCTCCATTTGGAGAAAAGAGAGGTCACTCCTTTTTGGGGGAGTGATGGGGAGCTAGGAAATTAGATGAGTGAGCTTCTAGATATGCTATTATGCCTAATGGGTCCTCTTTATATAAAATTGACACAAAGAGGTAACACGTGCAGGATGATTAGAGTAGCATATAATGTTTGATGAGTGCTACTAAGTACCAAAACTCATCATCATCATGATGGATGAATATGTGTTATGTTGTGAACTGTTCTATTTTGCCCTGTTTTTATGAATATGAAATCATATGATTATTCGGATTTTTTTATTTGAATATTAATTTCCATTATACGCAAAAGTAGAAAGAGTTATGCTGCAAATGCGTACGCATGGTCATTTTGCAGCACAATGTGAAGGAATTGAAGCATTTCGCAATAGGTAATAATAGTACGTAAGACGTTATAAACCTTCTAGAAACATTTCGCAATAGCCTTTAGTGAATTGGCAAAGTCTATAGTATGGATGGGAGTAAACATCCATATGTATGGATTCTGAATTTTTGATGTATGCATCTCATATAGTGCTCCGTGTATATGTTAAAATAGTTTGTAAGCTGAGTTTTGAAAATTGTGTCCGGATAAAAAAAAAGGTGGCAGAACTACTTTTTAGATGAAATGAGGATTATAAGTATTTTACTCAAATTTTTATTTTATTATTAACATCAAATAAATTAATTATTTTTGAGTTTTGTTTTACAATTTTAATTCAATGAGCGAAAATGACTCTTTTTATAGGTGTCTCAAAGTCTCAATTATAATTTCAAAAGTAAAATTAAAGATAAAAAAAAAAACATACAAAATACCAAAGACAAAGTAAAATGCAGAAATTAAAAGAGAATGAAAGAAGAAGATAAAGACGAACAAATAAAAATAAAGAACTTTGATTAAAAATAGAAAATAGAGTACAAGTTTAAGTTCAGACTTCAAAGGAATTACTTAAGATTCCCAGTTTTACTCAGTGATGCTAGGAAGACTGAGAGCGTTTTTGAGTTTTCAAGTGTTTTTCAAGAAAAACCGTTCTGATTATAATGTTTGCCCAAAATTCTATTTATAAACTAATCTAATGTCAACTGACAGTTACTCCTATAATAATTTGCGTCAGTTTTCAAATTCGAATAATCGTCTGCACTTATTTCCTTGACGACCATTCTATATCCTACTTTGACGCTCTATGTTAATAACTGTTCCCGCACATAGCACATACCATAATTTAGACTTAATTCAAATTTTGAATAAAAACTGCTCCTTTGCTAGTGAATTCGAAGCCTCCCCTAATATACTGAATTTAGCTTCCTAATTAATTAATAATATTATCTTATATTTATTTATTTAAAATAACTCTTTTTTTTCTAAGTGATAATAATTTTTTGTCTAATAAGATGCCCCCAAAATTTCTCACTTAAGAATTTGCAATAATTGAAAGTGAAAAAACTTAATTGTTTATTGACATTTATCTTATTTGTGACACCGAAAATCACAGACTTCAAAGGAATTACTTAAGATTCCCAGTTTTACTCAGTGATGCTAGGAAGACTGAGAGCGTTTTTGAGTTTTCAAGTGTTTTTCAAGAAAAACCGTTCTGATTATAATGTTTGCCCAAAATTCTATTTATAAACTAATCTAATGTCAACTGACAGTTACTCCTATAATAATTTGCGTCAGTTTTCAAATTCGAATAATCGTCTGCACTTATTTCCTTGACGACCATTCTATATCCTACTTTGACGCTCTATGTTAATAACTGTTCCCGCACATAGCACATACCATAATTTAGACTTAATTCAAATTTTGAATAAAAACTGCTCCTTTGCTAGTGAATTCGAAGCCTCCCCTAATATACTGAATTTAGCTTCCTAATTTAATAATAATATTATCTTATATTTATTTATTTAAAATAACTCTTTTTTTTCTAAGTGATAATAATTTTTTGTCTAATAAGATGCCCCCAAAATTTCTCACTTAAGAATTTGCAATAATTGAAAGTGAAAAAACTTAATTGTTTATTGACATTTATCTTATTTGTGACACCGAAAATCAATTGACACTTTAAACACATATCTGCTTGACAAATTTAATGTCCATTAGCAATAAACTTAACATAATTTCTAAGCCTATAAAGCTTTTACATTAATAATTGAATTGTCAATAGGATTTATTCTTCTGTATAAAGCTTTTAAGTGTGTCAAATGGTATTTGTTCTAATTTCGGCACATTAAATGTGTGTTAATTGACATTTGTCTTAATTTTTGACATTTCACTTGAGAACTTTTGACACGCACTTCTTCATTGTTTCAATTGACATTTAATTGACACAATTTTTTTAACTTTATGAAGTCGTTTCTTTAATATGTTAAGCTCTAGGTGTCAATTAAATTTGATAAAATTTCTAATTCTATAAAATCTTTTTAATGACATTCTAATAGTTTTGACTCTAAACGCTATTAAACTTGTTACGGATCCAACCCACGGATCCATGACCCGGGACCAAACCCAAACCCGATTACCCGGTTCCGACCCGTCTCTCTCTTCTAGAAGGCCCGAAATCGGCCCTCTAAGACTCCTAACCGACTTTCGAATTCAAACGTCTCCCTTATCTTAGGCGAACAAGATAAGATAAAATAGTTACCATTACCTATAAATAAAAGGACCCAGGTCCCTCCAGATATTCATTCATTTCACATACCATATACCTCTTAAATCCATTCTGACTTGAGCGTCGGAGTGTCTTTGCAGGTACTTCCCCCCATTGCTCCAGTCCAGCGATCCGGCATCCGCCTCGACCCGCCAGTTCCCGATCCATCTCTCAACCCGTACCAGAGACATCTTGTACATTGGCACCGTCTGTGGGGAACAGCGCCGGTTGAGCCGGAATGGCGGACGAATTTGAAGAGCATTCCATCAGCCGCCAAGATGACTCCAGAACGCGGAACCTACCCCCGAACACCAAGAAACCATACCCCACGGAAAGATAGCAAGCACCGTTCATGACAAAGAAGACGCTACTATCGTCACAAAAATCCGGCATCCCGAGAATCCGGAAGACAGGTCGGCCCAAATAATCCAAGAACTCTGCCACCGAATTCAGGAACTCAAAGGCCGGATTACCACCAAGGAAAAGCACAACACCGAAAATGGAAGTCACGCGACCTCCAGATCCAGATCCCGCCACGGGAGATCGCCAGAACGGCGACACGCCAAGAGATAGGATAGAAGCACCTCGCGTGGCCAAAGACGCGACAGATCACCAGAATGGAGACACAGCAAAAGATACGACCGTAGTACCTCTCGCGACCCCAGGCACACGTACGACGACCGACGACACCAGGAAACCAAGCGAACGAGAAACGACCACACAATAATGGGATCTACTCCCTTCACAGAAAGGATCTTAAAAGCAAAACTCCCCAAAGGTTTCGATAAACCCACAGACATGAAGTATGACGGAACCAAAGATCCCCAGGAACATCTAACGGCCTTCGAAGCCAGAATGAACCTGGAAGGGACAGCCGACGCAGTCCGATGCAGAGCTTTTCCAGTAACCCTAGCTGGACCGACAATCAAATGGTTCAACGCCCTTCCAAACGGATCCATAACCAGCTTCCATGACATCTCGCGAAAGTTTATGGCCTAATTTACAACCAGAATTACTAAAGCTAAACACCCATCAGCCTACTAGGGGTAACACAGAAACAAGATGAATCCACAAGGAAATACCTCGACCGTTTCAATGATGAATGCCTAACGGTCGATGGACTCACGGATTCCGTCGCAAGCATCTGTTTAACCAACGGGCTCATGAACGAAGACTTTCGCAAACACCTTACCACCAAACTAGTATGGACCATGCACGAGATCCAAAACGTCGCCAGAGATTACATCAACGACGGGGAGGTCAGCCAGGTCGTTGCCGCCAATAAACGGCAACATAGCAACGCCCAACACGGCAACTTGGCGCCCCGGCATAACCACCACCCAGGGAAAATCAGAGGGACCACCCCAAGCCAACAAGCACAAACCGACCGCCCAGAATCGGCAAGTTCTCTAATTAGACACCCCTAACAGCCCTAATTACCGAGATATACCACCAGATAGCGGATCGAGGCATTATCCCAAAAGCCCGGCAACTCAAAGAAAGAACGGGCGGCAGCAAAACCTTTTACTGTGACTACCACCGAGGTTACGGGCATAGGACTCAAGACTGTTTTGACCTCAAAGACGCCCTCGAACAAGCCATAAGAGACGGCAAGCTCTCAGAGTTCGCCAAAATCATCAGAGAACCAAAACGCGCGGTAGTAGACAGGTCACTAGAAAGAGAAAAACGCAACCCGAGAACGCAAAAACAACCCCCTAGGGAAATTCCGGAAGACGACCCAACCATAATAGTAAACATTATCACAGGCAAAGACGTGTCAGGCAAGTCGAAATCAACACTGAAAAAGGATCTCAAAGTCCTGGCCGTCAGAGACCAAGCCCTAACCACCACCGCCGACAAAACGATAACTTTCCTACCCGAGGACTGCCAGCACGGCACCTCCGCCGAAGACGCACCTTTCGTTATCTCGGCAAGAATCGGAACGGGACTAGTTCGAAGAATACTGGTGGACACCGGCGCAGACTCCAACATCCTTTTCTGAGGAGCCTTCGACAAGCTCGGGCTCCACAATGAAAATCTCCAAACATACCGCAATGGCATCACGGGACTCGGGGACAACTTTCTCAAACCGGACGGTTCCATCACCCTCCCCCTCACCATAGGAACAGGCAACCAAAGGATGACAATTCTATCCGAATTCGTGGTCCTAAAAGACTCCACCGCCTACAACGTCATCCTTGGGAGAAAAACAATCAATGACTTCTCTGCCATCATCTTTACCAAATACCTCTTTATGAAATTCATAACGAAAGACGGCTCCATCGGGACCATCCACGGAGACCGGGAAGTCGCGGCAGAATGTGACAACACCAGCTTGGCTTTACGGAAAAAATCTTGCGACGCGGCTGGAATATTCCTAGCCGACCTGGACGCCCGACAAGACGGCCAACCTAGGCCAGAACCAGAAGGTGACATGGAAAAACTACAAGTAGGGCAAACCAAAGATGAATACACCTTCATCAACAGGAACCTCCCATATGACCTTAAAGAAGATCTTTCCTAATTCCTGAAACAAAACAGAGACTTGTTCGCCTTCACACCAGCCGACATGCCTGAAATAGATCCCGACTTAATGTCCCACCGGCTAGCTGTGGACCCCAATGCCAAATCCGTGGCACAAAAGAGACGAAAAATGTCGTCAGACCGAGCGGCCGAGGTCAAAAGACAAGTAAAAGCCCTACTAGAAGCAAACGTCGTATTAGTAAAAAAGTCCAACGGAAAGTGGCGAATGTGCGTCGACTACACGAACCTCAATAAAGCCTGTCCAAAAGACGCCTTCCCCCTACCAAACATCGACGGTTTGGTAGACGCCACATCCGGACATCGGTACCTCAGCTTCATGGACGCATACTCTGGCTATAATCAAATACCTATGCACCAACCCGACGCAGAAAAAATGGCATTCGACACCCCCGACGGAACGTACTGCTACACAGTCATGTCATTTGGTTTGAAGAACGCCAGAGCCACCTACCAACGGCTCGTCAACAAAATATTCCAGGACCTATCCGGAACCAAATTAGAAGTCTACATAGACGACATGCTCGCCAAGACCGAATCCGGCGAATAACTCATCAGCGACCTCAAGGTCATAATGAACACCCTACGAAAGCACCAGATGCGACTCAACCCGGAAAAATGCGCCTTCGGAATAGAGGTAGGGAAGTTCCTCGGCTTTATGATCACGCAACGCGGAGTTAAAGCGAACCCAGAGAAGTGTCGTCCGTCCTTAAGATGACAAGCCCAAAAAACCTTAACGACATCCAAAAGCTCACCGGCTGACTCACGGCGCTATCCCGCTTTCTCGGAGCATCGGCTCAAAAAGCGATCCCCTTCTTCAGACTGATGAAGAAGGGAGCCCCCTTCGAATGGGAAGCAGAATGCGAAGAAGCATTCCAACATTTCAAGAAAGTCCTAGCAGAACCACCAGCTCTCGCCAAACCCCAAACAGGGGAGACCCTCTACTTATACCTCTCCATAACGGAGGAAGTACTCGCAGCGGCACTCATCCGCGAAAACGAGAAGAAAGAACAGAAACCCATATACTTTATAAGCAAAGTCTTGCAAGACGCGGAAACTCGCTACTCACACCTAGAAAAGTTAGCTTTCGCACTTCTCACGGCCTCCCGGCGCCTGCGACAATACTTCCAGGCTCATCCCGTGACGGTCCGAACTGACCAAGCGGTCAAACAAGTACTACAAAAACTCGACCTAGCAGGAAGAATGCTAGCATGGTCCATCGAGCTGTCCCAGTTCCAATTCAAGTTCAAACCCCGAAATGTAATCAAAGCACAAGCCATGGCCGATTTTATCGCAGAAATGACCCCGTGAAACTACACCCCCAAATCATGGAAACTACACGTCGACGGCTCATCAAACATCACCTCCGGAGGCACTGGAGTCATACTCGAAAGTCAAAATGGGGTCACGATCGAACAGTCAGTGCGATACGAGTTTCCAGTTTCAAATAACCAAGCAGAATATGAGGCCCTCCTGGCAGGCCTAGCCCTAGCCAAGGAAGTCGGAGCAAAAGTCTTGGAAGTAAATACCGATTCTCAGGTAGTCAGTTCCCAAATTAACGGAGACTACCAGACACGAAATCCCCTACTTCAACGATACCTCACCAAAGTAAATGAACTGAAAGAAGGATTCAATCACGTTACCATACAACATGTTCATAGGGAACGAAATGTCAGGGCAGACTTACTCTCTAAACTAGCCAGCACCAAACCAGGACATGGCAACAAGTCGTTAATTCAGGAAGTCGTTAGATCACCATCCATATCAACAATGACTAACGCTTATCTGACACTCTCCAACTGAGGATCATGGACCCACCCTATCCTACAATATCTTCTCGACGGAATACTACCTGAAGACCCCAAAGAGGAAAAGCGGACAAAAAGGGAAGCCGCCAGCTACACAGTTGTCGCAGGGCAACTATACAAACACGAATTCTCGCAACCCCTGCTAAAATACGTCGAACCCGGGGACACGGAGTACATACTCTGCAAAATCCATGAAGGTTGTTGCGGCCACCACATCGGAGGTAAAACCCTTGCCCAGAAAGTCATCCGGGCCGGCTACTTCTGGCCCACGGTTATCCGGGACTTCATGCAGTTAGTAAAAAACTGCGATAAATGCCAAAGGCACGCCAATGTCCACCAGGCCGCCCCTCACCAGCTCAGCATCATATCGGCAGAGCGGCCATTCGGCACCTGGAGGATCGACCTTGTCGGACCCTTTCCCACGGCACCCGGTCAACTCCGATATCTCATCGTCGCCATAGACTATTACACTATGTGGATCGAGGCCGAGCCCCTGGCCTCCATCACGGTAACCCAGTGTCAAAAATTCCTCTGGCGACAGATCATCACCCGATTCGAGATCACTGAGATCGTCATCTCGGACAACAGAACCCAATTCGCTGACAAAAAATTCAGAGAATTCCTAAAAGGACTATGTATATCCCACCGTTTTAGCTCGGTAGAACACCCCCAAACAAACGGACAGGTGGAATCCACAAACAAAATAATCATCAAAGGACTCAAGAAACGGCTCGACAAAGCCAAAGGACTATGGGCTGACGAACTCGGATCAGTCTTATGGTCGTACCGAACGACCCCCCAAACAGCCACCGGAGAAACCCCCTTCCGATTAACATACGGTGTGGAGGCTGTTATCCCAGTAGAGATAGGAGACCCTAGCCCACGGAGAAATGATCGGGGGTAATGACGAAGAAGCAGAACGAGACCTCACTGACGAAGTAAGAAGCATAGCCCATCTCAGAGAGTTAGCCCTAAAACAAAGAATCAGCTCAAGGTAAAACCACAACATCATCAAACGAGAATTCGCACCCGACGACCTCGTCCTACGGCAAAATGACATTGGAGCCCTAACCCCAGGGGAAGGGAAACTCACCCCCAATTGGGAAGGACCGTACAGAATCAAAGCCACAATCGGAAAGGGAGCATACAAGCTAGAACGACTTAACAGCGACAAAATTCCGAGGACATGGAACACCGCCAACTTGCGACGCTACTACACTTAGTTTGACCACCTTGGGTCCTCCCTTATCTTTTTATTTTCTTTTTACTCAGACTTTACTTCTTTACTACATTTGTTTTACCCCTTTATAAATTTAAAGTATTACGCACGGGTCATAATGGAGGGTTTTAACGAGGCTCAAATATAAATTCCACTATGTTTTTTCCCCTTCTACCTCCCAAAACGGAATAGAGATACGGCCACAAACACCGAGAGCTGATCACCCTCGGGGCCTAACACACGGATATCCCCAAACACTAACGGCCTACCAAAAGTCCTAAGTCACAACGGCTTAGACATATAAACGGCTCAAAATAAAACATAAAAGCCCAAAACGGCCATACGAGTCATTAAAAGGAAAGCAAGTTATAAGCGGCCACGATGGCACAACCCAGAGTTCAAAACAAATCAAAATACACGGCCCACGGCCAACCAAATATCCAAAATAAGACAAAGTTTAAACAAACCAAAATAACAAGTTACAATACAACTACTCAAGGTCAACGATTTGGCTATCACGGACGGTCTTGAAAGCTCCCATCACAGACACGTCCACACCCGGAGCCAGCACCGAAACTTGAGCCCTCATCGTTTCCTCGGTGGCCATGATCGCACCCTTCGCATCAGCCAACAACTCCATCTTCTCCTTCTTTAGAACAGCAACTTTGGCCTTCAAAACCTCCAGCTCGCCAAGAAGCACAGCAACCTGAGAACCCGCATCGGAAGCCCGTTGTCGCTCCGTACTCAGTTGAGAAAGAAGTGAAGTCTCGACCTCGGAAAGGCAGAGGATCTCGGCCCCAGCTTCCTCGGAAGACTTCACTGCCTTTTCTCTCGCTACCTCGGCAGCTTCAAACTGCTCTTTCAACTTGGCCACCTCAGCTTGAGAATGACGGAGCTTCTTGTCCAACAAACCGACCTGAGCCATCACAGGCTCAGCCTTCTGGATAATAACAGCAGACCGGAGGAGGGCACGATACACCGACTTAGCTTGAAACGAAACATCACACTCATCAAAAAATGGCTCCGTTCCAGGCATCAAGTGCTGATCTATGAACCCCGAAGCATCAAAACGGCGGTCCATCACAGTAGGCACAACACCCTCCTCCCCAAAGGTCTCACTGCTAGGCTCCTCAGGCCTCTTTCTTTTCTGAGAAGCCTCGGCAGCCGTTACCACGACGACTTCAGGCAAGCTCATGGGACCAGGTGAAGCCCGAGCACTGGCCCTCACCCCCGACGAAACCACCTCCTAAGAAACAGCTTGGGAATCCGCAGCAGGGTTGGAGATAGGGGTAACAGGAGACGCCGACGACCCCTCCTAACGATCCATCGCTGCCTTCAACCGCGCCAGGGAAGTCAAACCACCAGCCATCTCAACTGAAAAGAAATCAAAGAAAAAACATCAAGTTACAAAATTAGAAGACAAACATGAACAAAAAAAAGAAACAAGCCACACACCAATATACGTCCGACAAGCCACAGGATCCCCCATAACGTCTCCAGGATTTAACGGATGCTCCCCGAACAAATGCCACAGGACATTGGCGATGTCCTTATCCTTTGAAGACAAACCATCATAGGTGATCTTAGTGAAAATCGACGGCCCGGCACGGAAATTCCAATAGGTCAGAAACCGGCGCTCGCCCTCTAACGACAACCAAAATGGGTGATGCCCCTGAATGGGGCGCACTTTAAAATACTCTCTCTTAAAACCATGAAAAGAATCTTCAAACAAACCAAAAATGCAGCGATGAGGCTGGGCTCGGAACGACGTATACCTTTTCTTATGCTTCCCCTATTTAGACGAAAGAGTACATAAGAAAAGAAAAAGGAAGACAGGAACAGAAACTGAAAGATCGAGGTACTGGCACACAAGCTCAAAAGACTGAACGGCTGCCCAGCTATTCGGGTGAAGCTGAGACGGCGCCACGGAACATCGACTCAGCAGCTCCTGAACAAACGGCGAAAAAGGAAGTCGCACGCCGAGCCGAGTGAACATCGATTCATAAACCCACATCCAGTCCGGAACAGTGGGCGAATCGAGGTTCAAATAACAAAGACGCTCATCGGCGTCTGAGAGGGCAAGCTCATACTGCCGCTCCATATCGCCACCACCACAAATTGCCCCTTGATCACGGAGGCGTTGAAGATCGACCTCCGTCATCCGCGACGGAACGCCCCACACATCGCTAGTCACCCAAGTATAGCGAGCGGGGATGCCCCTGGAGGGGGCTATCGGAGTACCCACACCCTCACTCCTCCGCCGATGCATACCTAAAACAGGGAGAAGCACCACCATCAGCCTACTAACCCTACGCAGAAGCAAGGAAGACAACCAAAAACCTACTGCCACTACCAACCCAACACTGCGGTGCTCAGCCCCTTCAAGACTCAAATACCACCACCCAAAACACAAAACGCAGTACAAAAAGAAAATGGCAGAACAATGCATGTCAAAAATAGAACAATGAAAACATCACAAGAGTGAAAACAAGGAAGAACAGAGGAAAACCAACCTGATAATGTAGAAAACGAGCCTGGAAAACGAAGTTGGGAAGCAGAAACTCAACCCCGAAAGAACACCAGAAACGCAACAGAGAGAAGGAGATTTTTTCTTCAAAAAAAGAGAATGAAAGAAAAAATGAAATGAACAAGGGAAGTAAGAGGGAAGGCCAAAACGGTTTCAAAAGGGGGCAGAAAGACGCAAATAGCCCTGAGCAATAAAATGGTACATAGGGGCAATAGAGGAAAGACACCCAAAAACGTCCCCTCACAATAAATGCCCCCTTGGAGAAAGAAACCAATAAAGTACGCCTCAAAAAATGCAACAGGCACATTGGATACAGAAGAGTCGCGTCAGACCAAAAACGGTCAGGCAAAACTTCGCCACGACCTTAAAAGACCGAGGCCGACACGCCGACCTCCCCTCAAAAAGAATCAAACGACTGCCCGAGAGAAACTAAAGACCTCAGCTCATGGTCAAAACCACATCTTCCAGTGACAAACCGACCTAACTCGCGGGCGAAACTACATCTTCCAGCGACAAACCGACCTAGCTCACGGTCGAAACCACATCTCCCAGCGACAGACCGACCTCACTCACTCTCCCGCTGCGGGGGCAAACTGTTATGGATCTAACCCACGGATCCATGACCCGAGACCAAACCCAAACACTATCACCTGGGTCCGACCCGTCTCGCTCTTCTAGAAGGCTCAAAACCGGCCCTCTAAGACTCCTAACCGACTTTCGAATTCAAACGTCTCCCTTATCTTAGCCGAACAAGATAAGATAAGATAGTTACCATTACCTATAAATAAGAGGACCCAGGTCCCTCTAGGTATTCATTCATTCCACATACCATATACCTCTTAGATCCATTCTGACTTGAGCGTTGGAGTGTCTTTGCAGGTACTTCCCCTCATTGCTCTAGTCCAGCGATCCGGCATCCGCCTCGACCCGCCAGTTCCCGATCCATCTCTCAACCCGTACCAGAGACATCTTGTACAAAACTCAATAGAATTTCTAAGTCAATTAGGCTTTTATACTTATGAATTATATACCCAAATATCAATGAGAGATTGTTTTTGAATCTAGCCAATTACTTATCAATTGATTCTCCTACATTGCATTTGATGGAGAATAAATCACTTAAACTGATTCTTAATTCACTACGAAAAAATTGTTTATGAAACTCTTTTTCTAATTGCATCCAAGAGTGAATTGAATTTGGCTTTAGGTTAGAAAATCATGTAAGGGTATTTCTTGTTAATGAGGAGGAAAAGAATTTCATCTTTAAATACTCATTTAATGCCACTTCGTTGATTTTAACAGTATAGCGAGCAATGTGCTCTACTGACGATTCTTCATCTTCTCCAAAGAATGTAGTTAATGACTTAGAAAACTTCCATCCCTAAGGCAATTTAGTTTGTTGGATAAATTCAGGAAAAAGAGACATAAACTGCGGTTGATTTACAAATCCAACATTAAATCCCAATCTTTTCAAAAAATTTTCAATCACTTGATTGGCATCTTGCCCCCCGATATTATTTTGCCTAAGTCTTTCTAACATATTATCAGTATTTTGATCATGTTTAGACATATGAACATCATAATTAGGAATTACTCCATCATTTTGGTTGACATTATCGAATCTTAAAGAAATGCGTTGACCAATTAAGAGGGTCTTAATAAGAGAAATGCGTTGCAAGTATAGCTCTCAACCAGCTAAAGTCTGCCTCACCAATTTAAAAAGGGGTTGTCACAAATTTTAGAAATAAAAATACTGGGAGTATGAGTCCCAGGTCGTCTCCCAACGAGTTACAGGAAAGGGTGCTATTTTATTAACTAGAAGTTTTCTAGAAAAGTTGAGTTTTGATAATGAGTAAAAATAATTGTAAATTAAAGCAATAGAACTAAGAATTATTATTAATATTAAAAGGCCTTGACTGGGGGAATGATTAATTGAAAGTTCTATTCTTGTTGGAATCTTCTCAAGTGTAGTGTAAAGAGGTTATTGTTTTCACTTAGTTAACCCTTACTAAATAAAGGAAAGTCAAGTGATTAAGCTAACTCTTACCCACAAATCCTAGTCCTCTCCCTTGGGAAGGTCTAGCGTTAGTAGGTACAGAATTAGCCAACAACATCCAATTTAACTAAGCACTTGAGCATTCCAACTCAAGTGTCTCCTCATTATCAATCCCATGTCAAGTAGGAAATCTACTCCATTGACATGGAATTAATACTCATAAAAATATAAGAAGACATAATAAATTAAAACAAAATAAAATAGAGAATTAATAATCAATTAAAAATAAAAGTAACTCTGTATATTAATAAATTCAAAATGCAACATACTTAATTGAATAGGGTCAATGAGCAACTAATAAGAGTAAAGAAATAAGGAAACAAACTAAAGTAATGTCTTCACGGAGGTAATGACTCTTCAGCATCCAAAAATACAAAGCAAAAGCATAAACTACTAATGTAAAGCTAATCTAGATTCATATCTGAAACTGAAAGCAATCCTAATATCGATGTATCTGAATGTGTGTGGATGCATATTGAGTTTATGCATGTTTCCTAGTTTTAATCTGTGTTTCTGGGCCGAAAACTGGGTCAAAATGCGGCCCAAAATCGCCCCCAGCGTATTCTGTTATTTCTGCAGATCGCACAGGTCACGCGTACGCGTTGTCCACGCGTTCGCGTCGTTCGGCAATTTTCCTTGTCACGCGTTCGCGTCATTCATGCAGACTCCACTCCACGCGTTTGCGTCAGGCACGCGTTCGCGTCGCTACGATTTCTTTATTTCGCGCGCTCGCGTGAGCCATGCGGTCGCGTCAGTGTTCGCTAGTCATCTCCTTAGTTTCTTGTGTTCCTTCTATTTTTGCAAGCTTCCTCTCCATTCTCCAAGCCATTCTTGCCCTATGAAGTCTGAAACACTTAACACACGGATCACGGTATCGAGTGGTATAAAGGAGAGTTAAAATGTACTAATTAAAGGTTTCTAGGAAGCAAGTTTTCAACCATAAACAATACTAGGAAGGAATTATAAAATTCATGCAATCTATATGAATAAGTAGGTAAAGACTTGATAAAACTGCTCAATTAAACATAATATAAATAATAAAATAATGGTTTATCAACCTCCCCACACTTAAACATTAGCATGTCCTCATGCTTAGCTTAAGGAGATAAAATAAATGAGTAGGAAAATGTAAGACTCATGCAATGCAATGCAACCTATATATATGAATGCAACTATATGATTCTTGTCTACTTGGTTAAAAATAAGTAAGCTCTTCAAGACAAACGTAAATCAAATTCCACTAATTCAATTTATATAGTAAAAACAGGTAACATTGTAAGAAGATAGCTCATGAAAGCAGGGAACATAGAGTCGAGCATTGAACCCTCACTGATGGTGTATGTGCACTCTAGTCTCACTCTATCCTTCTTTAATCATGCTTTCTAAATTTTTGTTCTTCACCTAACCAATCAACAATATTTAATGTACTAACGCAAATATCATGAGGTCTTTTCAAGGTTGTAATGGGGCTAAGGTAAGGGTAAGGGTATGTATATGGCTAAGTGAGCTAGAATATGAATCTTTGACTAACCTAAGCCTTCACCTAACATACATATACTCTATATAATTCTAATTCATGCCTAGCTACCCATAATTTCCCACTTTCACATTACATACTCATGCGTTAACTTTTTCTTTTAATTTTCTTATCGCATATGCATTGGAGCTTTACTTAACTTAGAATTGGGGTAATTTTGTCCCCTTATTTATTTAAATATTTATATATGTATTTTTTTTATAGAAATAACATATCAATGCACATGGACTTTTTAAATTTTTCTGTTTTACATGAGTAGGTATCCAAATTCCCATTATTTTATCATGATACATTTCCTTATTAACCCATGTTCCCACAATTTTCCTATACTCAATTAACACACTTCCTATCTTAAGCTAACCAAAGATTCAATTGGGATATTTAATTATTTTTCTGCTTAAGGCTAGTGATGTGGTAAAATATAGAACAAATGGGATTAAAAGGCTCAAAGTGGCTAACAAAGGTAATTGAAGGGTAGGCTTATTTAGGATAAGTGAGCTAAATAATTAATGGCCTCAATCATATGCATGCATATAGATACATTAAACATTGGACATATAGGATTGAAACAAAATAAAGATTACAATCATAGAGAAGTGAACACACAAGAATAAAATATTTATGGTTAAATAATGAAACTATGTAATTAGGCTCAAAATCTCAAAATCTCGTGGAATCATGGCCTTGGTGTCCCCAGCTCTGTAGGAGACTCCGGCTGCTGAGACTAGATCTGAAACCAAGACGGGAAAAGGTAAGTTGCCCGCAATTTGTACGTGTCTCATAGCATGCCGAATGTGTCTTGGTAAATTGAGGTGCTGGTCTGTAAGGATACACCAGAGTAAAACAGCCATGTCTGCAGTGAAGGAGGACTCATGAGTACTCAGAAAGATGTAATGGGACATAATTTGTGCCCATACTCGAGCCTCTAAGGTGAGTGCGGAAGCCAAAATGCCCTTAGGTCGGGAACGATGGTATCCATGGATCCATCTGCTGCCAGGTTGTGCAATAACTCTGAGAACGGCGTCCCAGTCAAATTGGTATGTCTGGCACTTGAATGAGGCTGCTTGAAATGCGTCTAATCCTTCTAGAGCAGGGGAAAGATCTAAAGCTTGTTGAATGGCCTCTTCAGTTATGGGGACTTGCTTCTGACGGACATAGATAGACTGCATGGTTGGCATGTGAAAATTGGAATAGAATTCAACTACCCATGATAGATTAACATGCCATGGCTGTCTCTGTAGGAATCCCCATTGTCTTCGCTCAATGCGGGGCTCAACAATTTCAGCAATGATGGTGGGGAGGATGAGAAGGTGCTCATTGTTATAGTTCCTTACTGCCAGGATGGGGAACATCTGCTCACAGTAGCAATTAGTGAACCGCGCAGTGTCCTTTGCTGGAATGGCTTTCTTTTTTTCATCGACCTTGATGATCCTCTTGATTCGTTTTGTTGAGGGTTTCACCGCTGTTGAAGATGGCTCTTCCACTAATGCTCTTTTTGTTCCTCTCCTTACTGGTGGTTTGGGAGTAGCTTTCTCTTTACCTTTCTTGGTGGCCATCCTGAAAAAGGAAAAAGAAAGTAATATATAAAGCTAAGGGTTCGAGCAAGGGAGCGAATATTAAGGGTGGTATTCAATGCACGGTAAAGAAGGATGTCGTTAACACATGGTCTAGACTACATGTGAAAAGTTCATCAAAGGTACTATAGTAAGTGCATGTGATGGCAACTAAATGCAAGATGTTTATTGGCATGCCGGCAAAGGCATGAGTAGCATAGATCAAGCATTTAATGTCCAAGTTAGATTACCAAGCCTTTCAAATTAATAATCTGTTTGTATTGACAATTATATTTAATCAATAAAATATAAAAGGGGTTTTGTGAAAAACAGGCATTAAAGTAATAGAATAGAATAATTTAAAATAATGCATAATGCCATACGGGCTTTTTCACAAACACTTGGCATGCATGGTGAATATGTTATTGGAAGTAGTAAATTGAGTCATGCAAGCAACCCTTATGAAAAGTAATATATAATTGTCAAACAATTCATAATAACTCACAAGCAAAATATAAAAGAAGATAATGACCCAAATAAATTTCTAACACCAATTAAAGGAATAAAAAGAAAAGTTAAAAGAAAAATAGAATATAGATAATGAAAGTAAAAGAAGAAGTAAACATAAATAAAAATAATGAAAAAAGAAAAATAAAAATAAAGAGAAAAAGAAAAGAACCTTGATAATGGATGTGAAAAATAAGGAAGGAGAAGGTGAAAAGTGAGAATCAATAGAGAAGGAAGAAGGGAGAAGAAAGAAATAAGAATGAAAAAGAGAAATTAGGATCTGTGCACCGCATGTGACGCGGACGCGTGGGTCACTGATAAACCCATATTTCATGAGTTCTTTTGTGCTTAATTTGAGTAATTTATACAATCCTTCACCTACTTATTCACATTAATTGTATGGTTTCACTTTTTCTTCCTTATTATGTCATATTGTGAAAAATATGTTTCCTAAGCTTTAAAATTAATTAATTTAATTACCTTTATTTCCATTCGATGCCGTGATTAGTGTGTTGAGTAGTTTCAGATTTTCTAAGGCAGAATGACTTAAAGGATGGAAAAGGAAAAATACTAAAATGGAAGGAGAAAGCAAAACGGAGCTTTAAGGAAACTGGTATCCATGCGATCGCATGGACGACGCGATCGCGTGCCAAGCACGAATCAGCAGCGACGCGGCCGCATGACTGACGCGACCGCGCGCCTTAAGCAGAACGCATATGACGCGGTCGCATGACTGACGCGACCGCGTGGCAAGGAAAAGCTCCAAATGACGCGACCGCGTGACCCACGCGGACGCGTGACAGGGGCCACGTATCAGAATTTACAGAATGCGCACCCAGCGAATTCTGAAGCCCTTTTTGGCCCAAATCCAAGTACAGACAGCATAGACCAGAGGTTATAAAGTGTGGGAATGCACCCATTCAAAGAGAGCTCGCATATTTTACCTTTCAATGATTTAGATTTAGTTGAGAGGGAGATCTTCTCTCTCTTTCTCTTTTAGGATTTAGGATTTCTTCTTGTTTTAAGAGTAACTCTGGATCCCAGGTTTAATGTTCTTTTATTTTAGTTTTACTTTTATTTATTTATTCCAACATTTGAATTGATTATTATAATTTGATTTAAGAATTCTTCCATGTTACAGACTGTTACTCGAATTAATGATAATTAAGGTATTTTCAGTTCATGATTGTTTTCTTTGATTTAAGTTACCATTACTTCCCATCTAAGGACATTTTTATTATTCCAGCAATTTTATTTTTTCCCCTTTTGGTTCTGGTTAAGAATTTAGTAACTCAATAGTTATTAAACTCAACATAATTGATAATCGTTATCTTGCTAATTGAGCTGAACTTGAGTAATCCCAACCTTTTCTTAGAAAATAAATAAGATTCAAAGGTCAATTTAATTAGTCCCTTGACTTTCCCTTGCCCTAGTACAAGTTGATCAAGTGGAGTTTAGATTCAACTTTCATTATAGTTGAGAGAGATAACTACGTTGGACCTCCAACTTCTCTTACCCTGCCAAAAGTCTGCTTTATAGTATTTATTTATTTTAATTGCCATTTACTTTACTTGTCATCTAAATTACTTGCTTCTCATCTTCTAAACCCCGATTACAACCTTTATAGCCAATAGTAAGAACATACTTCCTCGCAGTTCCTTGAGAAGACGACCCGAGGTTTGAATACTCGGTTAACAATTTCTAAAGGGGTTTGTTACTTGTGACACCCAAAATGTTTGTACGAAGGGATTTTTGTCGGTTTAGAGAGTATATCTACAACGCAACTATTTCTATGAATCTCTTTACTGGTAAAAATCCTCTCGTCAAAATGGCGCCGTTGCCGGGGAACTGTTAACGTGTGCCTTATTATTGGTTATTGTAAATATTTTTCTTTTGCTTGCTTATTTATTTTTGTTTTTCCTTTTTACCTTTATTTGCTACTATGAACTCTCACCCCTCTCGCTTTAAGTTTGGTTCTAATGTTGTTAAAGAAAATAGAAGTTACACCAGGAATGTGTACCAAGGTCAGACCAATCAAGGATGGATGGAACCAAGAGGATCTAATCAACCCTTTTGGCAGCAACACCCTCCGAGATATCCTGGACAAAGACCATTCCACAATGTATACCCAGCTGAAAGACATGGTGGACAACTTTGTAACTACCAACAAGCCCCACCCCGTACATATAAACCACCCTTTCAACATAACCTCGAACCACCACACTCACAAGCTTCTCTTCACCATTCACCACCATATGATCCATCCTTACCCCAATACCAATCCAATCGCTCACAATCACCACCACTTTCCTTTGTCGCATGTCCAAGTCCAGCAACCCAAGAAGCAGAGGATCGCCTAAGAGAAACAGTAATTAAATTTCAAACAACCATTAAACAACTGGAGCAAGCGATGATTCAATGGGCTTCTAGGCGCTCAAATATACAAGGATCAACCACAGCTCCATGTGGACAGCCCAATAAAGAGCAGAGCATGAAGGAAGTGCTAGAAAGTCCAGTGGATAAGACAGAGCATGAATTTGTACTGGAACAATTAGAAGAAGCTGTCTTTGTTCAAGAAGAAGAGTTGGTTGAAGATCTAGGAGATGCTGAACTTCCATGGGAATCCAGAATTGAGGAAAACTCCGTCCAGGATGCTACAGTTGATGCTAAGGAGGATATTTCTCCAAGGCAAATCGTTTATGAAGAATCAGACGGAATAATCCAAGAAACATATTCCCTTGATGATGATAGTCACAAGTCTAGCTCTCTTAGTGATGAACTTGCATCCGCAAGTGAATTCTCTGAGATCGAAGAATCTTTCCCAAGTGAATATGAAGATGATGCAGAGGTAGATTTCTCTCAACCTCCAATATATGACTCAAGTGATGAGGAAGACACAGAAGACTTTGACCAAGACACAGATACAATTGAAGATCTTTGCAAGGAAGTGGAGGAATTCACAGAAGAGCACAAGGAAACGGAACTTGCAGAACCACCAAAAATACCTATCCCAAGGCCATTACCACCTAATACAAGCTTCAAGTGGGTACAATCCTTAACTTATAACTTTACTTATTCACTTGAATATGGTTTACTTGAAACAGATGGCCAGCTTAGAGCTCTCTGCGGCTTTAAGAGTAAGAGGGAAATGGCTCGTACTCAGAGCTGGTGCACAAGGTTCAATAAGGTTCCACGCTTCACTTCGAAGTACACGGATTAGTATCATGCTCAATCACATGGATCACGGAAAACGTTTGGTCACCAAGGTGAGATTCTACTTTTTAACCTGCCCGAATGGAGACATGTAGATCAAGATGGAGGCGGATTTAAAAGCAAGGCTTGGAATCCTGGAGTTTATTCTGACATTTGTCATCCCGGGAGCCTAACAATATATTTAAAGTTGTTCGGAAGCTTTGCGCTGCTTAGTTTGGGACCCCGGAGGCTATTGGCATTCCAAGCACTGGTGGAGATTTTTGGACGAATTTAAACATAAGCCACCATAACAGGATACCCCTCCAATGTCCAACTTAAGAACTTTAACTAAAAGTGCTAGGTGGGAGACAACCCACCATGGTATGGTCGCTTCTTTTTCAATTTATTTCTTGTTAATTGCTTTCATTTTTCCTTTTTCATTTTAATTCATTAAACCTGGAATCATGCATAACATTCATATTAATCATTGCATTCTGCATTTTTCATGCATAAAAAAAAAAGGGATGCACGATGCGACCGCATGCCCCATGCGATCGAGTCATATCGCGGAAAACACCACACGCGCGACCGCGTGACCCACGCGGCCGCGTGATATATATATCGGCGTAAGGATCCAACGAACAGAAAGTTAGGCTGGAATCGTGCGGCCCCTGTGCGTTTCGCACAAATTGGCCCAGGCGATCGCATGCCCCATGCGACCGCGTCACTTGCACAATACCAATCCCACGCGACCGCGTGAGCGACGCGATCGCGTCGCATGGATTGCGCATCACCCCAAAAGGAGACAGAGAGTTGCGCTAAAACAGCGCTGGAGTCGTGCGTTTAGAACAAATTCCAGCGACGCGATCGCGCGACCCACGCGATCGCGTCACCCTTCTTTCCCCCCTCTCATGCGATCGTGCACCCCACGCAATCGCGTCACTCCCATTTTCGCCCCAACCACGCGACCGCGTGCCCCACGCGGCCGCGTGGATTCGAAAATATAACCCCC
>NC_029789.2:128903032-128915202 GCF_000816755.2 Arachis ipaensis
CCAAAACCCTCTCCGCCACTGCCCCTATCAGCCGCCACCGCGACACCGTGCCCCGCCACCACGCCGGATGCTGCCGCAACCACCTTCTTCCCCGTTCCACCCCTCCCGCCTACCAGGTTCCGCAAAACGCAACCCCCTTTTATCCGTTCGTCGTTTTTCTATAATTTTTTTCCGTTTCTGTTCATCATTAGGATAGATAGATATGCATGCTGTAGTGGATTTTTAGGTTGTTAGGTAGCTTAGGTTCTGGTTAGTGGATCTAGGTCTGTTTACTTGCACTGTTCCTGTTTATGTTTTATCATAACTACAATTTTGCTGTTCCTGTGACCTCGTTCATATGTTGTGATTTCTTGCAATTGCTGCTTGTTACTCTAAATTTTTCTGTTTCTGCAGGTAGTTTTTAAATTCATATGAACTGCTATGATTGCTGTTTATTTTCCGGGATAATCCAATTTTAGCCGGAATGCTGCCCAAATTTTTTAAAATTTTTTTTCATTCATGTTTTGGTTTGGCATTTCTGAACTCTGTTTTACTCTGCTTTACCCAAACCATTTCATGAATGCTATGGCAGACTTTCTTATCCTCTTTGATTTCCTGGTTGATAAACTGCAATTGTGATTCACTGATTCCAATTTTTACTCTCTTTACTTCTATTCGAATCAGCATCGCCCTGTTTTCCTTGTTCGATTATGAGTACTTCTATTCTTACCTGTGAATCCTTGTTATATGGAATTTTTCTATGCCACTTAGTTTAACCCGCACTTTACTAACTCACTAATTTTAATTTACTAATTTCTTTTTCAAATTCTAACATACTAACACTTTTAATCTCTTTTCTGATTATTTTCACTTTCCTCTAACTTTCTAAACATGGCATATTGATTATTTTTCCATTTAACCTAAATTCAATCACATTTCATTTACTCATTTTCCTTATTCTATTTCTCCCTTGCTGCTTTGAGCTTCCTTTATTTAATTGCCTAATTGCTTTCCTATTTTTATCCATATCCTGCTTTTCTGTTTTTCAGGATGTCTGCCTCACAGAGGAAAGGAAAAGGCAAAGCTACTGGCAAGCGCAAGAGAGGAGGTTCCTCCCAGTCCATCATTGCTCTAATGCATGATTCTTCATGGCGGGAGAATAACTTCACACAGCAGGAAAAAGCTGACCAGCTGCTCCCTGCAACTGATCCTATAAAATTTGCAAACCGGTGCTGTGAGTTGAAGTACCTGGCTTTTTCAAACTCCAAAAATCTATACCTGGAACGAACTCTGAAGATTCTAGAAGCCCTCCAGCAGTATACCACTGAGAAAATTAAGCAAAGGGGCTGGTTCTTTCTGGAGAGAACACTGACAGAGGTCAATTCATCTTGGGTTCGGGAATTCTACTGCAACTACTACCTCACCACCCTAGATGCAGTGAACCTGAGAGGAAAACAAATTCTGGTCACTGAGGAGGCCTTAGAGGACATTCTCCGGCTCCCAGCCAAGTCCGATCAACCTGATGGTTATTCAAAGGCTGAGGAGGACATGCGCCAGATGAAGTTTGATTGGGATGCCGTGAAGGCACGGATAGCTCTCGACCCGACAGTTCCTTGGGAGATGGGTCAGGACACTACCATGCCTAGAGGGATCAAGAGAGCATACTTGAACGATGTGGCTCGGTTATGGCATCAGATCTTGAGTAATTATGTGATGCCGAGTACTCACGAGACGGAGATCCCGGCTGCTATGATCACCCTCCTTTGGTGTGTCCTGGAGGGTAAGGACCTTTATCTGCCACGTTTCATTCGGCATTATATGGCCAGGGTCCACGTCCGAGGCACCCTCCCCTTCCCATATCTAGTTACACAGCTTGGGCGTCGAGCTGACGTGCCATGGGAGGATGCCGATGAGAGACCACCAGCGGCGGATTGCAGGAAGATCATTCTGCACAGCCGGAACTTCTTAGCCCTGGGCCACAGACCAGCACCATTCACTGCTACTGATGAGTCAGCCCCACAGTCTGCTGGACCCTCTTCCTCCACTGCTGCACCACCTACCCCTGCTACCACCACTGCACCTCCACCTGCCACAGAGCCCGTATATCATCTGGTGCACCGCTTGTTCCGACGACTTGACCAGATGGAGCGTCGCAACAAGCGGCGCTATGAGCACCTAAAGCTGATGATACGATCCGGCGACATCCCCTCTGAGCCCGACACACCATCCGAGGCATCTGAGGAGGAGGCGGATGCGCCCGAGGCAGAGACCCATCCCCAGGAGGCAGCACCAGCCGCACCACAGGCAGCGGTCCCACATCAGATTGAGGCTGCGGATCTTGAGATCCCGATCCAGTCAGCACCTCCTCCACAGCAGCCAGGCCCTCAGCCCACCACCACCACTGAGACCCCCGCTACCATCCCTCCCAGTGATGACACTCCTTCATACCCGGCTTGATTGAGCATCGAGGATGATGCTTCCTTTTAAGTGTGGGGAGGTCGCCATCTCTGGCGTTTATTTTGGTGAACCACTACATACTTTTTCTTTTATTTTGGATATTTTTCTGTATTTTTCTTTTTACTGTTATTTTCTGAGTACTTATACATTGCTATTATGTATTTTTACTCTATTTTCTGCATTTTGCATCTTTAGTTCATACTTTAGCCATTTAGTTTATTTTAGCTATTTAGTTTAGTTTGCAATTATGATTTATTAGTGGATTAATTAGTATAGTTTACCTTTTTAGCATAAGATAGTATAGTTTAAATTGAAAAATATAAAAAGGAAGTAAGCTAGGAAATTGAACATATCATATTTAAATCCACAAAACTTGTATATAGCATTACATGATGTAGTTAAGCTGACAACATTTCATCAAGGAGGAACATTAAAACTTTAAAAGCCACCCTAAATAATTTTTTTTATGAGAATAATGGGAATTTTTAACTAAACCTGCATACAATATATAAATGATATATGATGCTTGAGTTAGAGAACACACAGCCTGTGAGTCTTGAGCTTAAATTGTATGGTTGCATTCAAACCATAATTTCATTTCTGTGTGTTACATTTCTTTTTATTCTGATGTTCTTTCCTTTGCTTTAATCTATATGTCCAATCATAGAATATAGAATAGATACATACCAAGAGAATGATTGAGGCCATCATTTGATTTTAGCTCACTCACCCCAATTTAGCCTACCTTTTACATCACCCTTGTTAGCCCCCTTGATCCTTTTAAAACCCCTTTATTCTATTTAGCCAAATTACTAGCCTTAAGCAGAAAAACAAAAGAAATTTCCAAGTGAATCCTTGGTTAGCTTAAGATAGAAAATCATGAATAGAGTTAAATGTGGGAAACCTTTTGGGAATATGGATGATAGAAACAAAAGGTAGAAAAGTCAAAAAGGAATAAAATAAAATTTGGGAAGCATGCTCATGAGAAAATCTAAGTGATTCAATTACCATGTGCATTAAAAAAAAGAGAGAAAGTTTTTTTTTTTCAGCATTTGAATAAAAGGGGATGTAAAAGAATTTCCCCAATGCAAAATAAAAACAATGCACATGGGATAAAAATAAAGAGTGAAACATGAGCATGTAACAATAAGTGGGATAATATGGGAGAATAGGTAAAGAAGTTTTATCTTGCTAAAAATGTATGTTAGGTGAGATCTTAGTCTAATTAAGGATTCGCTTATTAGCTCACTTAACCCTATACATAAATCCTTACCCTTACCTTGATCCCATTACAGCCTCAATAAAGACCTCATGACTTTTTGGTATGACTATATTCTATAATTGTTGATTGGTTAGATGAAAAACAAAGCTATAGAAATTAAGAATAAAAAGAAAAATAGAGTGAATAAACCCAAGAAACACTGAGTGACTAGAGAGTAAACACAAAATCCAGTGAGGGTTCAATAACTCATCAACATATATCTGTACTTAATTTACTAATTGTTTTGCAAGTATTGTACAATGTTTTCTTTCCCATCTCATTTGCTAAAATGCTTTATTATTTAAGGGTTGGCTATATATATATACATGACTCCTTGAGAATGTGAATTAACTTGACTATATGTAAGCTTTATATATGAGTGAATAAATTAGAGTTACATGATGCATCATTCATTTAGGTAGTTGCATTTAAATTAGGTTGCATTGCATGACATTCCATCACTTTAACCTTAATTATTTACCTTGGATTTAGCATGAGGACATGCTAGTGTTTAAGTGTGGGGAGGTTGACAAACCCATATTTCATGAGTTCTTTTGTGCTTAATTTGAGTAATTTATACAATCCTTCACCTACTTATTCACATTAATTGTATGGTTTCACTTTCCCTTCCTTATTATGTCATATTGTGAAAAACATGTTTCCTAAGCTTTAAAATTAATTAATTTAATTACCTTTATTTCCATTCGATGCTGTGATTAGTGTGTTGAGTAGTTTCAGATTTTCTAAGGTAGAATGACTTAAAGGATGGAAAAGGAAACATACTAAAATGGAAGGAGAAAGCAAAACGGAGCTTTAAGGAAACTGGTATCCACGCGATCGCATGGACGACGCGATCGCGTGCCAAGCACGAATCAGCAGCGACGCGGCCGCATGACTGATGCGACCGCGCGCCTTAAGCAGAACGCATATGACGCGGTCGCATGACTGACGCGACCGCGTGGCAAGAAAAAGCTCCAAATAACACGACCACGTGACCCACGCGGACGCGTGACAGGGGCCACGTATCAGAATTTACAGAATGCGCACCCAGCGAATTCTGAAGCCCTTTTTGGCCCAAATCCAAGTACAGACAGCATAGACCAGAGGTTATAAAGTGTGGGAATGCACCCATTCAAAGAGAGCTCGCATATTTTACCTTTCAATGATTTAGATTTAGTTGAGAGGGAGATCTTCTCTCTCTCTCTTTTAGGATTTAGGATTTCTTCTTGTTTTAAGAGTAATTCTGGATCCCAGGTTTAATGTTCTTTTATTTTAGTTTTACTTTTATTTATTTATTCCAACATTTGAATTGATTATTATAATTTGATTTAAGAATTCTTCCATGTTACAGACTGTTACTCGAATTAATGATAATTGAGGTATTTTCAGTTCATGATTGTTTTCTTTGATTTAAGTTACCATTGCTTCCCATCTAAGGACATTTTTATTATTCCAGCAATTTTACTTTTTTCCCTTTTGGTTCTGGTTAAGAATTTAGTAACTCAACAGTTATTAAACTCAACATAATTGATAATCGTTATCTTGCTAATCGAGCTGAACTTGAGTAATTCCAACCTTTTCTTAGGAAATAAATAGGATTCAAAGGTCAATTTAATTAGTCCCTTGACTTTCCCTTGCCCTAGTACAGGTTGATCAAGTGGAGTTTAGATTCAACTTTCATTATAGTTGAGAGAGATAACTACGTTGGACCTCCAACTTCTCTTACCCTGCCAAAAGTCTGCTTTATAGTATTTATTTATTTTAATTGCCATTTACTTTACTTGTCATCTAAATTACTTGCTTCTCATCTTCTAAACCCCGATTACAACCTTTATAGCCAATAGTAAGAACATACTTCCTCGCAGTTCCTTGAGAAGACGACCCGAGGTTTGAATACTCGGTTAACAATTTCTAAAGGGGTTTGTTACTTGTGACACCCAAAACGTTTGTACGAAGGGATTTTTGTCGGTTTAGAGACTATATCTACAACGCAACTGTTTCTATGAATCTCTTTACTGGTAAAAACCCTCCCGTCAGTCACGCGGTCCTGTGGTGTGTGATTTTTGTCAACTGACGCGGACGCGTGGGTCACGTAGTCGCGTGACTTGATTTGTGCGATTGGCGCAAGAGAAGCCTCGCGTTCGCGCGACTCTCTGTTTCAAACTCATTTTGCCAAAAATTTGGGGTGACGCGTTCGCGTGGTTGATGCGATCGCGTGGATGGCTATATTTTGAAAACGACGCGGCTGCGTGGGGGACACGGTCGCGTGGTAGGGCTGGTGCTTCCAGCATCATTCCAGCCCAGCTCCATCATAACTTGCTGCCATACACCTCTTTTACGTCGATTTTTAGGGGCATGCGTTTGCGTGGGTGACGCGGACGCGTGGGAGGCTATTTCCAAAAATGACGCAAACGCGTGGGTGACGCGGAAGCGTGGGCATGTTTGTGCCTAAGGCACGCCTCCAGCCACACTTTCGCGTGACTTTCTGTTTAATTATCTTTTCTTCAGAACGCACATATGACGCGGACGCGTCGCGTACGTGGTTTTTTTTTATATATACAATATGCAAATGTAAATGCATGCTATATGCAACTTTATGCAGAGATTATTCATTCTGCTTCTATTGGTGGGTCTTCCAAAAGGAAGACCTCTAGTTTCTTTTGATCCTTCGTCTTCTCACCGTGATAAAGCTTCAGGCGATGTCCATTCACCTTTAGAAATTTGGAGCTAGAAGGATGACGCAGGTGGAAAACTCCGTATGGCTCTGCCTTTTCTACTATGTATGGACCTTCCCATCTTGATCTCAGTTTACCTAGCATAAGCCTCAGTATGGAGTTATAAAGAAGAACTAACTTTCCTGGTCTGAATTCTCTCCTTTTTATGTGCTTGTCATGGACAGCCTTCATCTTTTCTTTGTATCTCCTGGAGTTGTCATATGCTTCTAGGCGAAGGTTCTCCAATTCTGCTAATTGCAGCTTCCTTTCAGCACCAGCTTCTTCATAGTTCATGTTGCACTCTCTCACAGCCCAGAAAGCCTTGTGTTCCACCTCTACTGGAAGGTAGCAAGCCTTTTCGTATACCAAGCGTAAGGGGCTCATCCCAATGGGTGTTTTGTACGCTGTTCTATATGCCCAGAGTGTATCTTGTAGCCTGGCACTCCAGTCCTTCCTATGAGGTTTTACTATCTTTTCCAGAATACGCTTTATTTCTCTGTTAGAGACTTCTGCTTGCCCATTGGTCTGGGGATGGTAAGCTGTTGATACTTTATGAACTATCCCATGCCTTTTCAGTAATCCTGTTAGTCTCCTGTTACAAAAGTGAGTTCCTTGATCGCTCACGATTGCTCGTGGTGATCCAAAGCGACAAATAATATGGTTTCTAACAAAGGAAAGAACCGTGTTAGCATCATCAGTACGGGTAGGAATTGCTTCCACCCATTTAGAAACATAATCTATGGCTAACAGTATATAAAAGTAACCATTAGAATTTGGAAATGGACCCATGAAGTCAATGCCCCAAACATAAAAAATTTCACAGAAAAGCATAATCTGTTGAGGCATCTCATCCCTCTTGGATATATTACCAAACCTTTGGCATGCGGAACATGATTTACAAAATTTAGCAGCGTCTTTAAAAAGAGTAGGCCACCAGAATCCACAATCTAGAATTTTTCTAGCTGTTCTTTGAGGGCCAAAATGTCCTCCACTCTCAGATGAATGGCAGGCCTCTAAAATAGACCAAAATTCTGATTGAGGTACACACTGTCTAATTACCTGGTCAGCACCACACCTCCATAAGTATGGATCATCCCATATATAATATTTAGACTCGCTTTTCATCTTGTCTCTTTGATGCTTAGTAAAATTTGGAGAAAAAGTGTGGCTAACTAGATAATTAGCTACAGGTACATACCAAGGAGCTATTTCAGATACTGCATGTAAGCTATCAAAAGGAAAATTATCATTTATAGGAGTAGAGTTATCCTTAATGTGCTCAAGGTGACTCAAGTGGTCTGCCACTAAATTCTGGTTACCACTCCTATCCTTAATTTCTAAATCGAATTCTTGCAGCAGCAGTATCCAACGTATTAGCCTTGGTTTGGACTCCTTTTTAGCTAATAAATATTTTAGAGCTGCATGATCTGAGTACACTACTACCTTAGTACCAAGTAAATAGGCTCAGAATTTATCCAGAGAAAAAATAATAGCTAGAAGCTCTTTTTCAGTAGTAGTATAGTTAGATTGAGCAGCATCTAAAGTCTTAGATGCATAAGCGATTACAAAAGGATCCTTACCTTCGCGCTGGGCCAGCGCCGCTCCTACTGCATGGTTGGAAGCATCACGCATAATTTCAAATGGCTGGCTCCAGTCTGATCCTCTCACAATTGGGGCTTGAGTCAGGGCGATCTTCAGCTTATCAAACGCTTGCATACATTCCTCATTGAACTCGAACTCAATATCTTTCTGCAGCAATCTGGATAAAGGCAGTGCTACCTTACTAAAGTCCTTAATGAATCTCCTGTAAAAACCTGCATGGCCAAGGAACGAACGGACTTTCCTCACGGAGGAGGGGTAAGGTAAACTAGAAATAACATCCACCTTTGCTGGATCTACAGAAATGCCAGTATTAGACACAACATGTCCTAGTACAATTCCTCGTTTTACCATAAAGTGATATTTTTCAAAATTTAACACAAGGTTTGTACTAATACACCTGTCTAATACTCTAGATAAACTATCCAAGTAAAGGCTAAATAAATCACCATATATACTAAAATCATCCATAAAAACCTCCATACATTTCTCAATGAGATCAGAGAAAAGACTCATCATGCACCTTTGGAAAGTAGCTGGTGCATTGCATAAACCAAAAGGCATTCTTTTATAAGCATATGTTCCAAAGGGACATGTAAAAGTAGTCTTTTCCTGATCTTCAGGAGCTATATGAATTTGAAAATATCCTGTATAACCATCTAAAAAACAATAATGAGATTTACCTGACAGGCGATCAAGCATTTGGTCAATGAATGACAAGGGGTAATGATCCTTGCGAGTGGCTTGGTTGAGACGCCTATAGTCACTGCAAACTCTCCATGAATTATGCACTCTAGTTGTCAGGAGCTCTCCATGCTCATTTCTTATTGTTGTGACTCCAGACTTCTTGGGCACCACTTGTATTGGACTTACCCATTCACTATCTGAGATGGGGTAAATGATATCTGCTTCAAGTAGTCTGGTTACTTCTTTCTTGACAACTTCTAAGATGGTAGGATTCAATCTTCTTTGAGGTTGACGGACAGGCTTTGCTCCCTCTTCTAAGAATATTCTGTGTTCACAAACTTGGGGACTGATGCCTACTATATCCGCCAAGCTCCATCCAATTGCTTTCTTATGTTTTCTCAGCACATTAAGCAGTTGCTCTTCTTGTTGAGAGGTGAGTTCCTTTGCAATGATAACTGGGAACTTCTACTTATCCTCAAGGTAAGAATATTTGAGGTGTGGATGAAGACGCTTTAATTCCAATTTCTGCTCACAGCTAGGCTCTGGATCATCCGGGGCTGGTGATAATGGTAAAGGGTCTTCATTGTTTTCAGAAAGTGTCCCCACACTTGGACCTTGCTCCATGTGCTTCTCTTCCATTTTTTCTTGGTGAACTTCAGCTACAGTTTCATCAATAATGTCGCACTTGAAGATAGAATGATCTTCTGGAGGATGCTTCACAGCTTCATTTAAACTGAATTTCACTGCTCTGCCATCTATCTCAAAGGAGTAAGTTCCTGAGAATGCATCCAGCTTGAACTTTGAAGTCTTCAGGAATGGTCTTCCAAGCAGGATTGATGATGGTCTTCCTGAGTCATTAGGGGGCATTTCCAGGATATAGAAGTCAATAGGAAATGTGAGCCCCTTAATGCTCACTAATACATCTTCAGCAATTCCAACTACTGTAATAATGCTTTTATCTGCTAACACAAAACGAGTTGTCGACCTTTTTAAGGGAGGGAGCCTCAATGTATCATATATAGATAATGGCATTATACTAACACATGCTCCTAAATCACACATGCAGTAAGAAAAAATTACACCTCCAATGGTACAGTTAACCATACATGGACCTGGGTCACTATATTTTTCAGGTATACCTCCCATTAAAGCAGATATAGAACTACCTAAAGGAATAATTTCTAATTCATTAATCTTATCCTTATGTATGCATAAATCTTTTAGAAACTTTGCGTATTTAGGTACCTGCTGAATAACATAAAAAAGGGAAACAGTTACCTCAACATTTTTGAATATTTCTACCATTTTGGGATCAAGTTCCATCTGCTTCCTGGATTTCTTTGCCAGGTGTGGAAATGGGATAGGAATGGCGTCCTGTACAGCCTCTGCATCCTTTGGTGTTTCGTTCTGTGGTTGAGCTGCTTCTTCTTCAACTATGTCTTGTACGTCCTCTTCCTCTTCAGCATCTTCCACTTCTACTACATCCTCAGTTGGGGCGTGTTCTGGTAGGCTTGGCTCCTCCTGGCTCCTCTCCTGCAATGTAGTTCTGGACCTTAAAGTGATAGTATTGATGCCACCTTTGGGATTATGGTTAGAATTATCTCTCCAACCTTGGTTGGAGTTATCCTGCCATCCTTGGTTATGGTTTTCACCTTGGTTGTAATTGCCGCCTTGTTGGTTGTATCCTTGATTCGGGCGGTCATAGAAGTTATGAGTAGCTGCCACAGTGTTGTCTTCCTGTTGGAGCTGCGGACATTCATTAGTGTAATGACTATAATCAGCACAGATTCCACATACTCTTTGGGGAACTAACTATTGGCTCTGTTGTGGTGGGTGAGGCTGAGCTTGTTGTTGGTTTAACTGCATCTACTTCAGTAGGTTGGTCATTTCACATATACTCTGTGTAAGAGCAGTAGTCTCAATGCCAGAGGAAACCTCTGCAATAGCTTTTGAGTGGCTATGCCTCGGCCTGTGATTCCTAGTGGACTCAGCTAAGTCGCTGATCAGTTGCCATGCTTCATCTGTGGTTCTGTACTTTTTCATAGAACCATTACTAGCACCATCCAGTGTAGTCTTATCCTGGGGATTCATGCCTTGAGTGAAGTAGCTGATCAACACTAGTCTGTCAATCATGTGATAGGGGCATGCGTCTAGAAGGTTCTTAAAACGCTCCTAGTACTCATAGAGAGTCTCTGACTCACTTTGAACAATGCTGGAGATCTCTTTTCTCAGTCTATCTGTGACTTCAGCTGGAAAATATTTTTCCAAAAATTCTCCCCTGAGTGTATCCCAGACTCCCAGTTGGTAATAGTTGCTTCAGGTTGGGAGTAGTACCACTCTCTTGCCTTCCCCTCAAGAGAAAACGGAAAGGCAGTTAACAGAATAGACGTTTTATCTGCACCATTACGCCTAACAGTAGAACAGGCTGTCTGAAAATCCCTAAGGTGCTTAATAGGCTCTTGAGCAGGTAAGCCATGAAACTTGGGCATCAAGTTAATTAGTGCAGTCTTCAATTCAAAATCTGCAGCCAAATTTGGATGATGCACTTGATAAGGTTGCAATGTAAAATTAGGGGCTCTAGCTTCCTGGAGAGTAATTCTCCTAGGTTCTGCCATGTCACCTGCACGTGAATCAACTGGATCAGTACTAAAGGAGCTTGTCTCGCTCTCAGATGGCGGTTCAGATTCGCCCTCAGATGAGACTGGTAAATTGATAACAATCACTTCACCACCCTCAGAGGCTAACCGACGTCGAGCTCACCTAATACGTGAAAGAGTTCTTTCAATTTCAGGGTCAAAAGCGGCTAAGCTCGGATCAGGCAATGAACGCGTTATTCAATGAGAAAGACATATAGCTCATGGTAACAGAAATAAAAATAAAATATGCAAATAAAATAAAATATGTACACCAATTAATAATCTAGCACACTATTGCAACTCTCCGGCAACGGCGCCAAAAATTGATGAGAGGGCAGAAGTTAGACCAATTAAGAGAGTCTTAATAAGAGAAATGCGTTGCAAGTATAGCTTTCAACCAGCTAAAGTCTGCCTCACCAATTTAAAAAGGGGTTGTCAACAGCCGACACATTCTGCTAACCATCTGCTACAATCTGCGCTTTCAGGTTTTTATGTGCACAGTCCACAAAAGAACAAAGCCAGGAGTCGCAACATGCTCCATGCCACAGCGGATCTATACGTATGGATGTTTGTTCCAATCCATATCAGAAGATTTGCCGAATTGAATTATGATCACCTTTTTCTTTGCACAAATACAAAGCATTTCACATGTGTTACCTGCGACTTAAAGGTATTTGATATAACGACTATGCTAAGTGATATTAAAATTAGTTATTAATATAAAATATATATTAAAATATAAATGTATATTAAAAATAAATTAAATTTTATATATTTATATATAAATACATTAATAATTAAATTTAATATATAAATAACATTTTTGTATCACCTATT
>NC_029789.2:128915350-128918969 GCF_000816755.2 Arachis ipaensis
ATTATTTAAAAATTCACTTTTCAATACAATTAAAAAATGACTCTTATTAATATTTATTATTAGGCAAGTTCTTTCAATTAATGTAGTTGCTATGAAAAAATTAAAATTAATTTTAAAAGAAGATAAATAATACTCTTTTTAATCAAATTCTAAGAAAGAATATTAATCTCGTTTAAATTTGAGAATTGATTATTCTAACGAATATCTAATATAAAGTTCTTAAATTGATTGTTAAGTACTGAAAATTGAGTAAAAAATTATTGTGATGTCAAATTCAATAATTTAATAGAGACAAATAAATATTACTATCATATACTATTAAAAAAATTCAAATTGTAGTGGAGGCACTTGCCTCCATAATTACATACGTAGAATCGTCTCTCGAAGCAGATACCCACGAGTATCCATGGATATTAAACTTTAAAAAATAAAAAAAACCTCAACCATGACAAAATTTCAAATAATTCAACTAAAATATATCAAATCAAATCCAATTCAAACACATTTAACATTATTAAATCCAATTCAACATTATTCAACTAAATCTCCAACATACAAACTAAAACAAAAAATAGAAAATTTTTTAACATAACAAAATAACAAATCTTTATTGACAATTATAATTCGATGATAATACTCCCTTTTTGTAATGATATAAATTTAAATAGGGTTAAGTATGATTTTGGTCCCTAAGGTAGGGGTTGAAAATTTGTTTCGTTCCCAGCCTTTTTTTTTGCTACAAAATGGTCCCCAAAGTTTAACTTAGTTTTAAAATCGTCCTTTGGACGAAAATACCCTTCACCCTTCTTCCCCAAAATAACCACAAAGAAGAGGCCGATGCAGAGGCAAAAGGAGAAACAGAAGCAGAAGCAAAATCAACAACATCAACAATGGTGAATCAACAACAACAACAACAACAAAAGCAAAAACAGAATCAATAACAGCAACAACAAAAGCAAAAACAGAAGTAGAATCAACAACAATAAAACAACAACAACAATGGTGAATGTTGAATCAACAATTGTGAATCAACAACAGCAACAACAAAAGTAAAAATAGAAGCAGAAGTAGAAGCAGAAGGCAAAAAGCAGAAGCAACAACAAGGCTCGATGGCGACGGGACGACGTGACCTCACTCCAGCGGCGGCGACGGGACAGGGCTCGATGACGACCGACGACACCGGTTCCCGGTTGAACGCGGTATTCCTCAGCGCCTTCGTGCCTCTCTTCTCTTCCTCTCCACTTCTCTTTCTCTCTCCATCTGCTCGCAGTGACGTGAATCCAAGCCAGCGGTGACGCCAGCGAACTGCACTTGTACTGGTGCGGCGACGGAGAGGAGCTGCAGTGGTGGCGAACGGTGATTTCGGTGGTTTCGCTGGCATGACCTCCCCCCTTCCCCTTCCCCTTTCTTCTTCCTTGCCCCCCACCCTTCCCCCCTTCCCTCTTCCCCCTTCTTTTTTCCTGCCCCCACCCTCTGCGTGATTCCCCCTTCCCCTTCCCCTTTGTTTTCTTTCTTTTTTTTTCTTTTTTTTTTAAATTTGTTTAGTTAGGGGTAATTTGGTAATAAAAATTAAATTTTTGGTAAAAAGGACGATTTTAAAACTAAGTTAAACCTTGGAGACCATTTTGTAGCAAAAAAAGGCCGGGGACAAAACAAATTTTCACCCCTACCTTAAGGACCAAAATTGTACTTAACCCATTTAAATACTATGCACATCATTAATTTGTTTCTAAATAAAACTAAAAAAAGAATTAAACATATACTTATATCATATATATAAAGGGTATTTAAATAATTTTACTCTATTTAGCGAATTTCTGCGAATTTCCGTAGAACGAGTACCTTAGTCTACATCCCTGTTTATTCATGGGACGGGTCCTATCTCTGTGGGGCTTAGTGAATCTCCATTCCCCTCTCCGTCATAGGTAATTCCTGCGGATTCAATTGTTTTTGTCATCTTTATTCCCTATCTGAAATAAAAATCCCGCTACGTTACCAACATGGGTCCTGCCAACTTCTGCCAACTTTCGTTGGGCTGAACTCCAAAACCCAATAAAATTTAAAAAGCCACATTCTAAATTAACCTAGGTCAATTTTAGTGTCACTCATTTACCATTGTAAACCTAAATTGACTACCCTTTTAATGGCAGCCACATCCAAAACTCTCCACCTTCAGTGCCGCGCAACTTCTCCTCCGTGCAGTCTTCGACGGTCGCCGCCGTCAACAATAGTCAACACCGCCGGACCGTCAGACAGCAACCGTCTCGATTTGCTCCGCTCAGTCGCCCAAGCGCCGCCGCCTTTGTTGCATGTTGCCATCGCACCCTCGTTGATGACGCATCCTCCCGTCAAGCCTATGCCGCCCCCTATGGCGCCTCCTATCGTTGCGCCTTAACACACGCCGCGGCTGAAGTCTACCTACGTCCCACTGCTGTTCGACCTGTGAGTCCCCAGCCAGCGCCACTCCCTGCTTCGCGTCCTAGCCCCGTAGCGGGCCGTTGCTCCCTACTTCACGGCGGAGCACTGTCGTGCAACCTGTCTTTCCTCCGATGCCGGCGCTGCAATAAGAGATAAGTGCTATGTTACTATTTTCAGAAATCTAGACTTTTACAGGTTTCATATGTGAGCATGTCATTGGGTGTTACATTCATATAACATGGTTCATTAAAATTTTGGTTACTGTTAGACAAGGAAAAATGGAAACTAATTCGCTTATGTTTATATGTCTTTAATAAAACTTATTTTAAATGTGATAAAGGTGTATTTGGTATTGAAAATATCAACTGTATATTAGGAGCAATGTTTTGCAATGCTGATTTAAAAGGAGAAAGAAAAGAGAGGGAAAGTTTTTGTTATAATGGCAGCCCTTGCCCCTTGCCTCGCGTCCTAGCCTTGTAGCGCATCGTCGCTCCCTGCTTTGCGGCGGAGCCCCGCCATGCAACCTGTCTTTCCTCTAGCGCCAGTGCTACAATAAGAGATAAGTGCTACTTTACTGTTTTCAAAAACCTAAAATTTTATAGGTTTCATATGTGAGCGTGTCATTGGGTGTTACATTCATATAACATGGTTCATTGAAATTTTGGTTACTATTAGACAAGGAAGAATGGAAAACTAATTTGCTTGTGTTTATATGTCTTGGATAAAACTTATTTTGAATGTGATAAAGGTGTATTCGATATTGAAAATATCAACTGTATATTAGGAGCGATGTTTTGCATTGTTGATTTAAAAGGAAAAGGAAAAGGAAGGGAAAGTTTTTGTTATAATGGCAGCAATTGAATGTTACTACATATGTGTCTTTAGAGTGATAGTGTGTGTTGAATCATTTATTAGTTTTGGTTTTGTACTGCTGAATTATTTATTAGTTGTAGCCCTTGGACCTTTGATTGTTGTCATTAAGCAAAAAGAAGTAGTTTGATTTCCTGAAAGTATATGCTAAATCAAAATTTACTCTTAGGCTTCACATATTTCTTTTTTCACAGTATTATATTGTATGTAAGATTTGTCGAGGAATAATCAGAGAAGAAGTAAAACATAGGAAAAGTAAAATAATAGGTTGTATTAATGTGTGTTTTTTACTGCAAAGTACTGACATATATATATGTTCTTTGCTCTTATG
>NC_029789.2:128919287-128949854 GCF_000816755.2 Arachis ipaensis
CACGCTGAAGCGGACCTATGAGGGATAAGGAGAAATAAAGAAAATATTATTAATGTTTATTAGATAAGAATGTAGATGCAAAGACAGGAATTAAATATAGAGTTAGATGCGGCAGTAGTCCGCACGCATATGCAAGTTAGTATGAAGTTAGATGTGGCGGTAGTCCGTACACATATGCAGATGCAGAAGCTTTAAATGAAAAACACGAAACTGAAGAACTGAAAATTCTTTATTGGATTAAATTGAAGAAAACTTTGAGAAAGAAAAGATAAGAGTTAAAGGCTTACAAAGGATTCTCAGAGCCTCTCTCTCTAACTTTTCTCCCTAATATTGTGATTCTAAAAAACTCTGTCTCAGAATGTTGCTGAGGTTTCCTTTTATAGACCTAGATTCTACTGTTTCTACAGTACATGTTATGTTAACCGGTACTATTTCTACAGTACAAGTTGATACAATTTTGATTTTTTAGAATTACAAATTTATTTTTCAAATGTTTATCTAATCTTCTCCTAAAGTGATCCTGAAGCAATCATATTCATTTTGATTATAATCACTTGAGGATTCTGCTGAAGAACTAGGATCTTCTTTCTGTTCTTTATTTTCTTCGATCATCTGCATGATTTGCTGGAGGTGTTTTGCTAGTGTTTCTTTTGATTGAGCTCCTGCTAGGGCTGCAGCAATTTGGGCTTTCTGATTAAGGAATATTGACTTCTCATGATCAAATGGCTTGACGAACTTAAGGTGTTCATTGAACCATTTTCTGACTATGTCTGGGTGTGCCATGGTTGCATCGTACTGAGACCACCATTTAACATAGGCATTTCTTTAAAGCATTGGTGGTGCCTTCGGGTGCCCCTGTTTGCCAAATCTGTATTGCCATAAGAATACCCATGCTAGTGAAAATGTAGAAAAGAATTTAAGATCCGCAGGGATGCTAGTTTCCTGTTGGTCAAACTTTTTGATGAAAATTTTGAACCCCTCGTCGGCAGGTGAGGGCAAGATTTCTAGTAATGGGCCAAAATAGTCCCACCATTGGGAAAACCAGTTTGGAAATCGATAATTGGTATTTTTCTTGAAGTAGATGAGCCAGGAATGTCTATTCTGATTATTTTGTAACCAAAATACTCTTGTCCAGGCATCCTCATAATCCCAATAAGAATATCCTATTGGGTCAAAAGGTTGAAAAAATTTCTTGGTATTATTTGAGTTTTTTCCAAATTGGGTAGGGGTGAGTACTTTTAATATTTGAATGGTTGAATGGGTTATGTTGATGGCATCTTTGGGATCTTTGTAGTGTTTTACCGAGACTGAATCTGAATCCACTAGTATAAATTCATAAAACTGTCTGATTTTGTTAATAGCTATTGGTCTAAAATAGAATCCTTGTGGAAAGACTTTAGGGATTACCTTAAAAGGCAATTTTTTCCAGAATTCAGGTTCCAATAAGAGGACAAATGAAAATTTGTTTTTTGAAATGTATGTGGATTGTGGTTTTAGTTGGATATTTGGGGGTTGGGTCTGAATTGATTAGGGTAATTTTGTTTGGGTAATTTCTTTACCTTTTGTGTCATTACAAATGGTCTTTTGGGCTGTTACTTGTGACAAAAGTTTTGTCAGGTTAATTTCATCATCATCTGAGCTGTCACATATATCAGCCCAGGATTTTTTATGAAGTTTTGAGAGACCTACATCTTGTAAGGCCAAAAAGATTTGAATTGGGAGAGCATAGTCTGCCTTTGTTTGCTTGGTTGTTTGGGTACTTGGAGGTTGAGTGGATGACTCAACTATATTTTTGGTAATCTGAGTGGATGACTCAGTTGGCTCTTGGGTTATTGGGGTAGGTAGTTGGATAGATGACCCAGTTGGGGTGCTTGATCCTGATTTTTTACTTGGCCCCAGTAGGGCTAGGTGGATGCCTCTGCCTCTTACAGAGGCTAATGTTGCCCTTTTAGGCATGTGACAGTTTTTCCTGTAAATATTCATGGGTAAGGTAATCATGGAGAGAGTTTGAGATTCGTTGAATGTATTCAATTTTAAAATAAAAAATACTTAAAATTGCTTGCCAGCGAGCCAAAATGTGTTTGGATGCAAGATTTTTTACATCTTTTTGTAAAATATCTTTGGCAGACTTACAATCTACCTTGACCAGGAATTTTGGTTTAATAAATCAGATTAGAATTTTGAAATACATAAAATAATTGCTAAAACTTCTTTCTTTATGGTCGAATAATTTTGTTGGGAAGTATTCAAATGCTTAGATATAAATACAATGATGCACTCTTTATTATTAAGTTTTTTTTTAGGATGCCATCATAACCTAGGTCTGAAGCATCCGTTTCAACAATTTTGAAAGCTTGTGGAACAGGAAGGTAAAGACAAGGGAGTTCCTTGACACTAAGTTTGAGTTGTTTGACAATCCTTGTATGAGTATCTGTCTAAGGAGGGGTTTTTTCCCTAGACGCTCATGGAGAGGTTTGATAAGGGTGCTTAGATTTGGAATAAAATCTGCTACATAATTTATGCAGCCAAGGAACCTTTGGAGTTGATTCTTTTCCAAAATGTGATCAGAAAATTTATCCGCAAATTGGATAGCTCTGTCTATGGGTATAATTGTTCCCTGGTGAATCATGTGACCAAGAAAATGGATTTTAGTTTGGAATAAACTAATCTTTAATTTAAAAACTGCTAGACCATTATGCCTGATAGTGTACATAAAATTTTTCATATGTTTAAAATGATCATGCAAGGATTGCGAAAAAATTAGCACGTCGTCTATATAGACGATGGCAAAGTCGAAGAAAGGATTGAAAATGTCATTCATGATTTTTTGGAATTCGAATGGAGCATTTTTTAGTCCAAATGGTATCACATTCCATTCGTACTGACCGAAAGGTACTGTGAATGCCATTTTGTATCTATCAGCCTCGCTAATTTGGATTTGCCAGTACCCAGATTTCATGTCAAATTTTGAGAAGATGCTTGCTGAGTTAAGTCTATTTAACAAATCTTTTTTGTTTGGGATAGGATACCTAATCCACTGGAGAACTTTGTTTAGAGGCTTATAATTAATAACCAGCCTAGGGGTGCCTCTTTTCAATTTGGCTTGTTTGTTGACATAGAAAGCTGAACAAGACCATGAGCTTTTACTGGGCCTGATAAGTTTTTTGTGCAAGAGGTCTTTAATCTCTTTTTGACAATATTGGAGAAGTTGCTCATTCATTTGTATGGGTCTGGCCTTCATTAGAATCTGCCTTTCTTTAAAATCCTTTTGATAAAGAAGATCCACAATATGTTGTTTTCTATTCCAGAATGCGTGAGACAAATCTGAACATATTGTTTCCTGCATTTGTTGAAGAAGGGATTTAACCTTTTTTTTTGGATTTCAGGCTTTTGTAACTGAGTTTCAAGGGTTTTGAAGGAGACTTCTTCTTTTAAGAAGTTGATTTGATTAGTTTTTAATTGGAGTAGGTTAAGGGTTCTGTGAACGGGGGTTGAAACAAATTGGAAGGTTGTTGGGGTTCCTCCTATGTAGGTAGTGATACCTTCGTATGACATCATCAACGGGAAAAGAGTTCTAATAAAGGGTGACCCCAAAATGACCTAATTTCTTAAATCTTGGACAAGGAGGAAGGGTGTTTTTATCCGTAGAAGACCATTTTTTATGACAGTCTCAGAGAGCTTGTACTTAATTTGTAAACGGTCGCCGTTAGCTGTACTAAGACACTCTGTAGTTTTTTTAAAATATTTTGTTGAGATTAATCCTTCCAAAATACAATTTTGATCTGCACTTGTATCAAACAAGGCTACAATTTCCAAAACAAAGTCCTGGATGACAATTCGAATATTGATATAGAATTTCATGACTGACTGACTAACCATAGAATTTCTTCTATCTCATCTTCTTGATCATCCTTTGAGAGTTGGACAATTTGGTCATCCTCTTCATTTTGAAAAATTTGGTTTTAAAGATTTTGATCATTCTAAGGCTCTTCCTCAGTGTTATCAGAATCTTCCTCCAAAATATGAGATAAGCAATTCTGGTGCTGTTGTTGTTGTTGTTTAATGAGATGAATCTCTTTCTTGAGAATATTAATTTTATTTTGAACATCCTGAATAGTAACAGGCTTAGAAACTTATTTTTCGAGTTTCTTGAAAATATGTTTGACATCGTACTTGTTTTTTATAACCAGGGTTTTGGATTTATTTTTTGTTTCTAAGGTTTGTTTGAGCTTTTGAAGAAAGTATTTTCTCTGTTCAGGGTTTGAGATAGCATTTATGGCATCGAAAAGAAGATCTTATTCTTTTGTGATAACATTGAGCTCAAAATATTCATCAGATGATGAGGATATATATTGTTTAAGTCCTCAGAAAATTCATGTTCTGATTCTTCTTCAGAGCTTTCGATGAGGAGGTTATTAATCTGCTCTTCAATCTGAGGGTCAAGGTTAAGATTGTTGATATTCTTCTTGAGCCTACAGCACTTACTGATATGACCTGGTTTTTTTGCAATTAAAGCAGATAATCTGATTTTTGTGAGGTTCCTTATCTTTGTCTTTCCTTTGTCTAAGAGGAGGCTTGTAATGTTTCTTGGGTTTCCATTGTCGTAGGTTTTGATCGGGCCATCGGTTTTTTTGGAAAGATTATTTTGTTCTCTTCTTACTACAGGAGGGTAGGCCAAACTGTTCACAGAAGGAACCTGAATCTTTTTTGTTTTGGGCCTTTTCGTGGGCTAGTTGCTTTTGAATTTTGTCATCTCGACTAATTTTTAAGGCAACTTTTTGGACATAAGAAATTTATTGGCCATAACTCAAAGAATTATATGGAATAATTCCATCCGGAGTTAAACTTCTGATTTTGTCCTTAACTTTATCTCCCAAGAATTTTGGGAGTCCAACTAAAAAAATTTCTTTCCAGAACGACTGTTGACTATCTTTTCTGGTGAAGACTCTGATTAAGAAGGTATCATTATACCACTTGAAATTGAACAGGGATTTGCACTTGAGATTGGACAGAAGTTTAGTAGACCGATCTTTCCACAAAGATGGATCTCCTATGAAATGGTTTGCTATAGTAAAGATCAAGGTGCTAATAGCATCAGAGATGGTTTCCCCATTCTCATTAAGAATAGATTCGCCATTATCATTGGTTTTAACTGCTGATAGGATGGCATCTTTTTCATCATTTGTGAGATAATTATCCCACCATCCTTTAAGTTGTCCTGAAAATCCTGACACAATAACATTTGCTATTGCTTCTTCGAAACTTTCATGGGCAGTTTGGTAGGCTATACATACCATTGTCATATGTTGTAACATATGCATGATGTTATACTCCGTTTTTTCATCTATGTTCCATTCATAGACGTTGTTCGCATTGAAGCTGTTGAAGCCTAGCTCTCTGTCTTCCAAAGCTAGGTCAGGAGCAGTAGTTTGGAGATGATAGTGTTGATAAGGTTTAGTAAGACCATTCCATTTTGTAATGGAGGTGGTCATAATAGGGTTGATTCTGGGTGAATCTGAACCATTATCTGAGTCTTGCGACTCTTCATGGAGAACATTAATGGACGTTTTAGCTGATTGCCTAGTAACTCTTGTGGATGATTCAGTGGTTTGAGGAGTGTCAAGGATGGCCATTTGGCTGAGAAGATGATCTATTTTGTGTACAAGATTAGAAGTACCTGAATCTTGTTTGAAAATAGAAGATTTAAGATTTTGTCTAATCTTTGGGTTGATCTTAAAAGGTTTAAACAGAGGCTTTTCTAAAATTTTAGGGGATTCATGGGTACTGAAACTTGGAGAGCTAAGCTTTTGGCCTAAAGTTTGGAGATATTTGTTAGTATAGTTGGCCTATTCCATGATATTCTTGATATCTTTAGGCCCAATAAGTTCGTCTAAATTTTTTGTTTTGAAGGGTGAGGCCATGACAGAAGTTTGTTTAGTATCCAGGTTATTTGTAAGGATGAACTTTTCTGTTGGGGGAAATTCTAACTTAACCAAATCCCCCTCCTGGATTTTCCAGGTGGAAATAACGTTCGCAGAATGAGATGTACTCATATCTGCTTTAAAAGGATAATCTATATTGTTTTTTATGCTGTAAGCATGGAACCATTTAAAGAAAAGAATGTGCATCTTGGCTTGATTGAGGAAGTGATAATATTGCTCCCGAAGATATGAAATTTGATGTGTCTTAAAGGTTTGCAAGTACCATCTCTTCTGAAGTTTCAATTCTTTAGAGTTGATGTTCCTTCGCAAGGCTTCCTTATCTATGACAAAGTCTTTAGTTAACATGGACATCATCATTTAAGGTAGAATATGTTAGGGATTGAATAGATTGTTCATCTATATCCTCTTCTTTTTGGTAAACAGGTCTAGGAATACTAGAGTTTGTTTGTAATCTTGTAAGGTTGATTTCTGGGTTGGCGATCTTAATTTGTGAATTAGGAAGAGAGAAATGAGATCTTCTAGAGAAAGACCTCCTTGCTGAGGCGAAGTCAGATCTGTAAGTAGATACGGCTTCAGACCTCGAGGAAAAAGAATTTCTTCTATCAAAAAAGATTTCTACCTTTTCAGTCTCATCTTGTTTAATTTCTTGTAATTGGGGGCTTGTCTAGGTAGAGTAGGTATGGCACGCTCTATAGCCCAAGATTCAGGGAGATCAATTTCATCCCATTTAATGAGACGGGGTATAGTAATGTTTGCTTTGGTCATATCTGTGACAAAAAGAGTTGTCTCACGGTTAGTTATTTTTAAAAGGACTCCAGAGTTACAAGTGTTCATGACCTTGTACTGAATCTTATAGATTAAGGCTGCAGGAATGGATCCTTCCTTCATGTCAAGGCCATGAAGTCGGATGTTGAGAAAGAGTGAGTCTAAGATATTTCGATCTAACAAACTCACAGTTTTGTTGGGGAAGCAATTGAAATAGACCGGATCGTGTCCTAGACTTGTTTCAACAGTTCCTATAAGGGAATCCTGAAAGTTGTTATGCCTAACGTCTCTTAGACACATAAGAATGGAAGCATTTAAACCTTCTCTAATGAGTGGTTTAACTACAACCTGAACACATCCTATATGAAGATATTTATATTTACGGATATGTTCTTGGATAGATTGTTTGTTTAAAAGGTGGAATTTCTCACCGGACTTTGGTCTAAGAGGAATATTGTTTTCGGCAGTTTTGGTAATATAATCAGATCTGCCGGCACGCTTGGTTTCTTCAGGAACGTAGAGTTCATCCTGGGGAATGTTTGGTATTTTTCAGTTGTCTATAGCCTGATTGATATATTTGAAGCATACTTCTTCTTCGAAGATGTTATGTTTTGGAGAGAGTTCCTTAGGACGAGTAACTTTCTCAGAAAGAACGCTGGATTTTGTGTGGGATGAAGAAGGACTGTGTGTAAAACGACGAGAGAGGTTGCAAAAAAAAAGACATTTTAAAACTTACTGATATCATTGCCCTCCTTTGGTTCCGTAGGAATATATATATATATTCCTTGATCTTATGTTTCTTTGTTGTCATTAAGCAAAAAGAGATGTTTGAGTTTTTAATTTGAACCTATTTCTCTATGTTACTATTCTAAATGCTTTGCTGGTTTTTTCTTAAATAAAGTAGTGTATGTGTATTAAGAGATATTTAAAAATTGGGTTTGATTTTGTTCATATAAAATTGTAGCATTAAGAGATATTTTTGAAGAGTTGTTTTGGTTTTTTCTCTTGATATTTTTGGTTTTTTAGCTATATGCTATGATGAGTTTATTGACTTTTTATTGATTATATGCTACAACGGAAACACCATAGAATTGAATTTACTAAAAATCCATCATTACTAAACACCAATTCACTATGATGAGATGTTGAATTAGTCATGAATGGCTAGTCTTTGTTTATAACTATGGTGAATTTCTTCTGTTGTTGATTTAGGAGCAAAGTAAGAACTTGTAAATAATTGATTTGACATAAAATCCTGAAAGAAGAATTGTTCAAATTTTTTAGGAAATGCATAGATGAAAAAAAAAAAAAAAGATTATGCAGTATAGAGAAAGACTTAATAAGACCTTTGTCTTATCTAATCTTATAAATAATAAGATGCTCAAAAAATTTGTCGAAAACCAATTTGTATGTTCTTCGGAACAAGAATTAAAATGTCATAACATTTCTTTGTGTACTTTGAATTCATTTGGGTAGAAATGATACTAGCTTGGTAAAGCTATTATTTTTCGTTGAATTATTTTTTTATAGATTCTTAAATGCTTTGTTTAATTAATTAGCATACAAGCAAAAGTACTTAGAAATGAAGGGTTTGATTCAATGCTTTATTCCTCCGTAATAATACAAAATAAACTATAATTTAATGGTAAAAATACCAGGATTTGACACCCAAATGGATAGAATTTAATATTTAAGTATAAATATAAAAAATAATAAAAAATTAAAAAATATTAGTGATTACAAACTACAGTAATAGTTGACTGGTGTATTCAATTGATCATGCTTGAGAATGGCCAATTTTTTAGTCTTAGCAGCAGCATTACTATCACTATTATTATGACCCTTAGACGTGTGAAAGAGTTGCGACGGTGGTGACGGGCTGCAAATCGCGACGGGTGTTGTGGTGGTTGGTGGCACCGCGAATCGCGACAAGAACGACTCTGTGGTGGTCGACGGCGCTGTGAATCTCGAGGGAAGCGCTGCGGTGGTGGCAGGCTACAGATCCCGATGAGGAGGGCGCTGTGGTTGTCGGCGGCGCGGCGAATCGCGACGATAACGGCTCTGTGATGGTCGGCAGCGCTGCGAATCGCGAAGGAGGCACTGCGGTGGTTGGCGGTGGTGCCAATCGCAAGGAATGATGACGGGAAGAATAGTTCCAGTTGGGGTAGAGTGAGATCGCAGAGCGGTAATGTCGGAGGCTCTAACTTGGTTCCTATACTTTTCCTTCAAAAAAATTTTAGCGTAGAATCTCTGTTCGGACACATCGCCACCTCACCGTCGCACGTCGGTCATCTTGTCGCTCGCCTCTTCGGTCACCTCGCCGTTGCTCACCTCTACGGTAAGCACTCCTCGGCCTCCTCCCTCACTAGCCACTGCTTGCTGCTTGCTTGCTTCAGTGCTTCGTCAGTTTTATTTTTTAAAATTTTATTGATTTATTCTTCAATCTTCAATGGTTCTTCAGTGCTTCTTCTCTCGGTAGTTGTCGCCGTCGTTGACGCAACCAGCGTCGGTCACCTCACCCGCGTCCCTCTCCTTGCTACTTCACGGTTCGTCTACTTCGTCTCTGTCGTCGGTTCGCCGCCCAAATCGCCTTTCCGTTCTCCGCCGTGAGTGATGTCGCTGTTTGCTTCTTGGACGTCGTCGACGGTAAGCTCCTCGCCTTTAACCTCGTCGTTCTTCCCTGACTCCCTATATCGTCGACGTGGATTCTTCAATTACTCAAATTAATTTTGGATTCATCTTTTTTTCCAATTAATTTTAATATTCTGAGCTGAGTTTGTATTCTGAGTTTGGAATTGGATTATTTATTTAATTTGTTGAATGCTAGTGTGATTCTGAATTCAATTAGAATTCAATTTAATTTGAATTCTGAGTTTGGAATTGGATTCAATTTAGTTTTGGTTGTTGATGTGTTTTCAGTTTAGTTTGGATGCTGATTAATGGATTAGAATCCTAAAAACTAAATATGGTCATATGCTTTGGCTCTCTTGTATTCAGCAGGTTTAGAAATTTTTGTGTTTTGTAAACTTCTAATGACAAATTATGGACATTGTGAAACTTTGAAATTAGTTTAGAAATGAATCAAATGATTGAATTTGAATATCTGAAATTATATATTGAATTTTTAATAATTTTATTGTATATTTAATTAAACTAGTTCAACTACGGTTTGACTCCGGTTGGATCATTGAACTATTGAACCAGTCACTCGACCAATTCAATGGCCGGTTCGGTTCTCGCAACCTTGGTTCCACAGCCCGGAATGGCAGAAACCCCCGGCGACCCAATCACTCTGTCATACACCAGCAGCCGCTATGCGTTCTCTCTCTGCCGTTGCTGTTGCTATGTAATCTCTCTCTCTCTCTCTCTCTCTCTAACCTTTTGCTTTCTCTCCTCACACCGACGTTCTACCCACCAGCATCCTTTTCCGCCGACTGCGAACTCTGCTGCCGGCACCGCAATGAACACCGTCTCCTTCAGAAACAAAGTTTTGTGTTCGGATTCTTCATGTTCTATTAGTTATCCTTTCTCTTTCTGTTCTTCAGAAACAAAGTTTTGCGTTCTCATTCTTCATGTTCTATTAGTTATCCTTTCTCTTTCTGGAACATAGTTTTGTGTCTTGTTTTATTTTATCCAAATATTCGTTATTTTTTTTCTCTTCCTCTGTGAATTGAATTTATTTATTTTTAAACTTTATTCAATTCAGCTGGATGATTAAACCCTGCTGCATTATGATATAAAATAAAATCTTCTAAAAAAGTGAGAAGATTTGTTTCTTCGGCTGATTTTAGAGATTAGTTGTAAGTGAGATATGTGTGTTAACTCTTAATGAGATGAAAATAGTGTGATTAAACTTTATTCAATTCAGCGGGTGCTCTTTAATTGTTGTGATATGACCTGCCCAAATAGAACCTTAATTTTCTTGTGTATGACTAGATCCTACTGCTTTATGAAAAATTGAACCAATTAACATTCTGGAACCTTAATTTGCTTCTGATTTGCTTGTCACTTGAATGTAATTAAACACAAATGGAAGGATGAAGGCCCTAGTTTGCTTGTTTTGCTTGCCATTTAAGTTCACTTTACCACTACCATTAAACACAATGTAGTAAGTGTCTTGCATATGATGGGCTGCAGTTCTTGATTTATAATATCACACAGATTATTATTATTAATACATGAAAAAGTTGAGAAGTAGATGAAACACCATCTCTGGAATCATTTTGGAACCTTTTTGAATTACAAACTAATAGTTTACAATTAAGTGATGATGAGGAATAAAATGAGAAAAAAAAATTAGAAAAGGAGGAAACAAAGGTTGAGATATAGATTATGAGATAAAGGGAATTCTAAACAAATATTGATGACTAAAAGGTGATATTTGGATATGTATCATGTTGCTAAATGCTAAACTTGTGGGTTTTTATGTTGCACTCACCTGAATTTTTTCCTTCCGGTTTCAGGTTCTTGAATCACCTCTGAATAGATGCAGGAGTGTGTGAGGTAGTGAAACACTTAAATATCACTTATTTTTATAGTGAAACAAATTCACTTAACTTGGGTCATTATTATGTTTTGTGTGTATCAGTAGAACTAGTTCATGTTGAGTTAAAAATGTTATTAGCTAATTTTTTGGGGGAGTGAGAGAGAAAGAGAGAAGTTTTAGTGCGTTGTGTTGAATAATTCTAAGTTACATGGCTACAAGATGGCCAAGGGTGTTAACACCCACTTACCTTTCTCAGATTATAAGAACCCAAAAGAATCCTTCAAAGGCTCTTCAAATTTTCAATTATGCCAAAACCAAGTACCCTAATTACTCCCACAATGGTCCTGTCTATGCAACCATGATCAGCATCCTTGGAGCTTCAGGGAGGATCAATGACATGAGGGATTTGATTGAGCAGATGAGGGAGGATTCATGTGAGTGCAAAGATTCAATCTTTGTGTCTGCTATCAAGACGTATGTGAAAGCTGGGATGCTAGATGAAGCTGTCTCTTTGTATAGGGATATTCCTCGCTTTAATTGTGTGAATTGGACTGAATCTTTCAATACCCTGATGGAGATAATGGTGAATGAGGACCGGCTTGAATCTGCTTACCGGCTCTTTGTAGAGAGCTCTTGTGGCTGGGCAGTGAAGTCTCGTGTTCCGGCCTTGAACTTGTTTATGTATGCACTCTGCCAGAAGGGCCGCTCTGATTTGGCATTGCAGATATTCCAGGAGATGGATTTTCAAGGTTGCTATCCGAATAGGGACAGCTATGTGATCTTGATGAAGGGATTGTGCCATGATAGGAGGTTACATGAGGCCACACATCTGTTGTATTCAATGTTTTGGAGAATATCGCAAAAAGGTAACGGTGAGGATATTGTAGTTTATAGAACACTTTTGGATGCTTTGTGTGATGAGAGAAAATTCGATGAAGCTATGGAGATTCTAGGTAAAATCTTGAGGAAAGGACTGAAAGCACCCAAGCGATGTTATAACCGACTTGATCTTGGTCAGTGTCGTGATGGTAAAGATATAGAAGGCATTAAACGCTTGATTCATGAAGCTTTAGTCAGGGGCTCAGTTCCTAGTTTGGCAAGTTATACAGCCATGGCTGTTGATCTATACAGCGAAGGGAAAATCGATGAGGCCGATAAAGTTATTATTGAAATGCAGCGCAAAGGATTTAAACCAACACACACTATCTTTGAGGCAAAGGTAGCTGCATTGTGCAAGGTTAGTAAAGTGGATGAAGCTATAAAGGCAATTGAGGAGGACATGGTGGAAGCAATTTGTCTTCCAACTGCTAGAGTGTACACTATTCTCTTGAAAAACCTTCATAATCTCGGATTTTTAATGGCAGTGCTCAAGAGTTTGAATAAGATGTCAAAAACAGTAGGTTTCAATATTGACAAGGAAACTTATTGCATTTTGCTGGAAATGCTTTGTCATGAAAGGAGATATCTTGAAGCAAGCGAAATTATGGAGAAAATGTCACATAAATCATATTGGCCTTGTGAAGACAGTTACAATTCACTGATTAAGGGTCTTTGCAGTCTTGGAAGACAATATGAAGCTGTTATGTGGTTGGAGGAAATGATAAGCCAGGGAAAGCTTCCAGAAGTTTCTGTATGGTATTCATTGACATCTTTGTTTTGTGTCTTGGATAAGATGGAAGTGTATAATAAGACATTTAGCTGCCTAACAAGTTTATGATTCTTTTACTGTTGTAGTTGTATAATAACCAAATTACTAGAATACTATACTTCAAATTCTTTTATTTACTTTAGTGCTTCTCTATTAGCTTCAAAGACATCACATTAATAGAAATACAGATATATCATTTGATACAATTCTTAGTGTCTTGGCCCTTGGGATAGATTTTTGCTATGTTTTCTATCCACCCAAAATATGAGAATAATGTGGACGGATTTTCTCTGGGAATCAGATTCCGGGGAATGTTTTGGTTGCGGATTTGGTTGGTACATGATTCCTGAATCCTGAGAATGCTAATCTTAAGAATCAAACTTCCTGGGTTTGGTTGATAGTTATATATTGTAGGAAATATTGTGTTAATTTTTTTTAAAATATCCCGAATAATTTCAACTTAGAAATAGATCATTTTTACAACAAAATTATCAAAAACCATTATTTACCTGCAATTCTTCACATCATAAGCATCAAATAAATTAAAATTGCTGATGTAGGTGTCAACAATTATAAAACAAATTGTTGTGAAATGCTCAAATTGATATTTCATTTAATTTTAATGCTCAAATTCTTATTTTCTGATTGTATGAGAAACTGAATCAATGGTTCAAACTCTTACCTGAAACACCCTCTCTTTATGACAGTTCTTAGGTATGTCCATAATCAATTAATCTTCTCTCTAATGCTCAATGGTACTTTTTTTAAGAGGTTCTTCACTCTTCATTAATGTGGTGCTTTCTTGTAATGGCCAACCATGTCATGTGCATGTGGCAGGGTTGTTAACCAAAACTGCTGGATTTAAACAAAACTGCTGAGACCTTGGAGGTACACACAATGACTTTTCCTCCCTTTGCTCATATTAATTTAATTTAATCATCTATTCTATTGTTTGTTACTTAGATTTACTCTTAGATTTTTTATTTTATTATTGTTGTCTTTAACTAATGTTTTCTCATTTTAACGCTTGAAGCAAGAAAAGGCGTAAGTGTAGGGCGATATGTCGAGCAGGTTAAGCTAATGGATCCATCATGGAATAGAAACCACGGCAACAAACGGCAATCATCAACATGTAAATACAAGCTGCTGCTAACTTTTGAGATGACACAAATGGCAATGTCTATCAATGCAAACTGTGTATGTGGTAAAAGAGCTTGTTCTGATAGAGCTATGATGCCAATAATTTGATTTCTTACAATTAGTAGACGTAAAACTTGTTCATGCTGCTTTTGAAAGAGATCATCCATCTAGTAAGCGTTCTAGTGAGATAATACATCTGTATAATTCTTTTTGAGATTATGTGGTGATTTCTTATGTCCATATTTATCATCTCACTGTCAAACTTATACAAAGAAACTTATAGCAAGACTTTTCAATGTGAATTCCCTGCTAGAAAATACATTGCTACCTATTCAGTTCTAAGGTATGTAGCTTCTTCATTTGCCTTCAAATTTTGATGAGGCTGTGACATCTCTGTTAACACTTGTCTCTTAGTCCTTTAGCTTTAATATTTGTGATCTTGTTTGTCAATTATTGTTCTTGTTCTTTGATGGGGGACCCTTTGAGCTAAAGTGCTTGTATTTGAAAAATTTAAGTTGTATGTTTTTTTTTTCTCCAACTAACTGAACTAAGAATTGCTTAGAGAAACGGTCATAAAGGCTCTGTACCAATTGAATGATTAATCTGTCGCGTTTCATTTTAGAATTTGCTGCTGGTCAATAAGTTGCTATATACAAGGCGAAATCCAAACCCTAACACTTGCTTCATTGACCGAGTAAACTGACTTGTGCTTATTTCTTTTTTTTTTTTGGTTTCCCATAATATCTTTCAACCTGACAGGTTAAGACTAATCCGTCGCTGTACTTATTTATTAGAGCTCATTTGGATTAAAGTCTTTGATTGGTTACGGGGCCAAAGTTTGTGAAAGGAGTTTCCTGGGCTTTAATTTTTGTTAGATTATGCATCCACAGGGGTCTTGTAGATTTGTTTCTCGTACTTGGGCTTTATAGTTGACACGTTTTTTCCTTGTTAAATAGGTTGGTAGAAGAATTTTCACAAGCTATTTTTGATAATTGATAATAAAATTTAATATGAAAATTCAGGTGCAGTCGACTTCATGGTAAAAACTCACCTGAGTTTCCACCATATATGATAGATCGGATCACCAGATCACTAGTTCAACCGATGGATTACTAATTAAACCGGTTGATCCGGTCTAATTAAATTAAATATAAAGTTATAAAAAGATAAGTTTAAAATTAAAAGTTTAAAAATATGTCTCCACAAACACACTAACAAAAATTAAGTATTAATTCTTAAACATAACTAATATTACAAAAATATATAACAAATTATTCACTAATACAAAATATTTTTTCAATTTAAATAATGAGAGAAAAACAAAACACAATAAGTAAATTAAAGTTCAATGATGATTTATGACAAGAAAAAATTTAGCTACAAAGATGATTCAGCAACAAAATCATATTCTTTAAAATGACTGAAATCCTCTTAGCAATGACAGACTTGAATCAGCTGCATTTGTTGCAAGCCTTGCTGCCACTAGACTTGAGTTGTGTTCTTCCTCATCGAACCATCCTACTTCATTCCTCAATATAGTTACCATAAACAAATCAAATTTACATTAACAACATTATATGTTTGTTTTAACATCAATTACTTAGTATTGGTCACTTAATTAAGTGCTGCAAGCATTCTTCTAACTCTAGTGGTGAGGTTCATACTGAAAAAGTAATGTTGAATTAAATATGTAACAACTACATAGAGTCCAGCTCCAACATATATAAACACATACTCCTGGGTTTTCTTCTCCATGGATGCATAATTTCTATAGTAAAAATATTCAATCATGTTACTCATCACAATTGTAAATGTTGGACCAATGAATTCAGAGAGAACAGAACCAATGAATTCAGCTCATTGATAATTTTCAGCAACAAAAAATTTACCTCCAAATATAATTTACAGCAACAAAAAATGAGCTAATTCATTATTTCAGTAACATAGCAACAAATGCAACCACCAATGATGATAATCAGCAGCAACAAGTGATGATTTTTAGCCCAAAAAAATTAGCTTAGTCATATTTTCAGCAACAAATTCAACTTTCATCAACAAATTCAAGGCATAGTTATGATTTACAACAATGAAATTGAAATAAAAAAGAATATGGCCGAAGGAAGCTCACCTGCCCAGGGACCAACTGCAGGTGAAGGAAGCTCACCAACTGACGGCCAAAGACGATAACGACCAAATGCTGGTTCCGTCTGATTCTGCCGACGACAAAGACGAGCGCAGAGAAGGCGATGACTGAGTGCGAGATGGTGATGACACAGAACGCAAAGACCTTTCCGAGACAATGAGTGTGAGACTGAAAGAGAAGTGAGAGACTGGAGACGAGTCACAAGAGAGAATTGAGTGCGACACCGTGAGAGAGCTTGAGCGAAGGTGAGAGCGTTCTTCAGAGTTCAGAGAAGTGAGTGAGAGCGCTTGCGAGAGTGAAAGAAGCTGATTCAGAGTTCAGATTAGGGAAATAAGGTTGGGAGTGAGGGGCGTCCTTTAAGCGACACCGTTTTCCATTTTTTTAAAAAAAAAATTGAACATGACCCGGTCCGAGTTATATGAACCGGCCGGGTCATCGGTTTTTACAAAACCCGTCCAGGTGGAACCAGTTTTTATCGGGTTCAATGCTTAAGCGGTTTAATGAGTGGCTTGGTCCGGCCAGATAACGAATTTCCGGTCAAATCGGCCGGATCGAGCTGGGTTTGATAACTAGTAACGGAGGAAAACAAGAATTTATAGTTTGTGTGGGTAACGTTAGGGATTTAATCATAGAAAGACACCAAAAGATATACACTGAGGCAACATAGAATGTAGCTTAGGTAGGGTGGCACCGAGCCGGCTCGCATAACCACAAAAAAGTGGGTTGGGCTGAAAATTTGAGACTATCAAACTTAAAAAGCCCGTCTAATCTGCACCACCTAATCTGTGTACTTTTAGCAGGCTTCAGCGGGGTGGGACGGACTTTTCCAGTGGGCCAGGCTTTTTTTTTTGTCATACCTTTTTTTTTATAAATTTATATGTTGTTATTGATCTATAAGAGGATGAAGATGATAATTGTAGATGTTCTAAGTTATATTTTGGATTATGTTTTATGTTGGATTGATTATAAACTTGAATATGTTTAATTATATATTTTAGACAATATTTGTTTTGCTTTGGACAATGTTGATTTTATTATTTTGTTTCAGAAAACTTGGTTTATGATTCTATTTATTATATATTTATGATTATAAAGACTTTAATGTTTGTGAATTTAGAAATTATAATTTTTGTATGTCTTTAAAAATTATAAATTTATTAAAATGTTTGTGAAATTATATATATTGTTTAATATTTAATAAGTTATATAAAAAAAGAGATTTGGCGCGCTTGGTCCGCCATTAGGCGGGGTGAAAAAGGAATTCAAGATCGCCTCACTAGGCGGGGCAGGGCCGGCGGGCTTTTGGCGGGGTAAAGCAAGGCAGGCTTTCCCGTTTGTCACCCCCTAAGCTTAGGTTTAGGTTTTGTGCTGGCATAGTAACTAATCAACACTAAACCGTTCATAAGCACACTAGTAATAATTAGAAGAAAAAAAAATCATAAAACAATGGAAATCAATCATTAGTTGATTACTGTTGTGAGTGAATTTGATATGAGCCCAAAGTACCAATTTTGACCTAATGGAAGAGACTATGGATGATGAAAGGGTGAATGGGTCGAGTAATTCAAGTCCACAGCAGAAGAACAAATGGAAAAGGTGGCCGCTAGTTTGGATGAAGGACTATGAATCGTGAAGGAATGCATAGTAGGAGAATAATGCTTGAGACAATAGCAAAAGTTAGTTATGTAACCACCTGGTGGAGAGAGTCATATATAACAGGAAATGGAGTCACAAAAGGCATGTAGAAAATATCATATATTCTTGAAGAATCTACCTTACTTTAAAAGAGAATCATTGTCATATCTTCAACATCCATATAATTCACACATATTTTTTTTAATTCTTCTTATTTGATGTTATTGCTTATTACTGTGATTCTTTGTGTTAGTTGTTGATTCTAGAATTATTTTATTCGTTCTTGCCAAGGAGTACCAAGTGGTGTATCAACTGGTGCTTTCGTTGAGAGGCCAACGATGGCAGAAGGAACTCTCTTAAATCAGTTGGAGGAGCTCACTCTCTCTAACAAGCACGAAGTTGAAACGTTGAGTCAGGGACTTGTTGAGGCTAATGACCGCATTACAGAGACACAATCCGAGCTTACCACCATCGAGAAACTTCTTCGTGAGATTCTGAAGTTCAAGACCAAGAGCAATGATCAGATTTAGTCAAGGGAGGAATCAGTGATTGGATCTGGTTCGGGCTCACCAAGCCTGCGTAGGGAACCGCACTGGCCACGCAAGTTGAAGGTGGCCAACTTGCTTATGTTTGATGGAGAGGGGGGTAGAAGACTGGGTCTTCAGATCCCATCAGTATCTTGAAACTTTTGGCATTCCCGTTGAGTAGATCTGTGTATTTTCCTTCAATCTCGTCGGAGCCACGTATGAATGGTATCATTGGGGAGTCAACAATCACATTGCTTACACCTGGGAGACCTTTCTTGACGTCTTAAATTCTGATTTTGCCAAGAACGTCTTCTTTGACCACTGCATTGCTCTCAAGGAGCTGAAGCAAGTAGGATCTGTGGAAGAATACCAATGCCAGTTTGATGAGCTCAGCAACCATGTAACTAGGCTGAGTGAGGAGTGGATCATAGCCCTCTTCATTGCTAGACTTCAAGAGTATTTGAAGTGTGAATTGTTATTGGCCCAAAATGCATGAACAGAAACATGCAATGACCCTGGGCCTATCCAAGAGCAATGTAACTCAGTACAACCCGTCAGCCGCTTCTCCAACCCGATTTGCACCCAACAGGTCCCTAAACCCGGTTAGCCCCAATCTGAGAACTGCAACACAGAATTCCACTCATGCCGCTTCTGCATCAATCGTATCTCAAGCTTCTTCTCCCTCATCCAGGATGACCCCACTCTATTCAAGAAACTTACCATCACTGATATTCGCAAGAGAAGAGAAAAAGGGTTGTGCTATTATTGTGACAAAAAAATTAGCCAGGCCACCGTTGTAAAGCCGCTTACCAACGCTTGGTTGGTGAAGATGAACTTCGCGAGTTGTTACAAGAGAAGGCAGAGGAAGAGACTGGCAATGCTGGTTCTAATTCTGAAGATGAAGGGAATAATGATGAGCATTTGACTCCGAAAATAAGCCTCAATGCCCTAGAAGGGGAGTTCCACCCTGAAACCCTCTGCGTCCAAGGTACTCATGGGAATCATCCTCTGCTGACTTTGATCGATGGGCAGCACTCATAACTTTGTGAAGGTTTCAGTGGCTCGAAAGTTGAACGTTCCTCTCACACCAACTCTGACCTTGCAAGTGATGGTAGGCAATGGGAATTTTATCCATTGCGGGGCAAAATGCATTGGGTTAGCTCTCTCGGTGTAGGAGTATGACTTTGCGGTAGATGCGTATGTCTTGGATTTGAAAGGAGCATACGTGGTTCTAGGTGTACACTAGATGATGAGCCTTGGCACCATTCAGATAAATTACATGGAACTGTTTATGAAGTTTAAGGTCTCTGTCAATCGGGTGATTTTCAAAGGTGAGAGGTTGTTAAAGGAAGTTAGCCTCAACTGTAGATAACTGAGGAAATTATAGGAGAGAAAAGTTATTGCATCACTATTCCACTTAGAGGCTGTTGATTCTGGAAACAATAAAGATGAGCTTACAGTTGATGATGATGAAGTTCAATAGATACTCGAGAACTTCTCAGGACTCTTTGAGGAGCCAATACAGTTGCCACCACCGAAGATGGTGGATCACTTTATTCATTTAATACCTAGGAATGCACCGGTGAGTGTTAGACCGTATAGATATCTCCACTTTCAGAAAGCAAGGATGGAAAGACTTGTTGATAAGATGCAAAAAATATCATATATTATTGAGGAGTCTTCCTTACTCAAAAAGAGAATCATTGTCTTATCTTCACCATCCATATAATTCACACATATTTCTGTTAATTATTCTTATTTGATGTTATTGCTTATTACTGTGCTTTTCTATGTTAATTGTTAATTTTGGAATTATTTTATTCGTCTTGCTAAGGAGTACCAAATGGAGTATCAAAATTAGAGAATGTTAATCATTCTGTATAAACTCCTCAAGCAATGAACAAAACATAAGAGGATGTGAGTAAAGTATATGTTTTTCTAGAATCATATATGTTCTGATCTACACTAAAAAAAATTATATTTTTTTGTATTTTGCTCATATTATATTTTTGTTATAGAAATTGAATCAAGAGAGTGAAGTACTATCACCAAAAGATTTTAGAAGTTGATCATCTGAAGTAAGTAATAAAAAAGTATAATCTTTTGATGAAGACTTTGCATATCATGTATCAAGATTATATGTTAAGACAATGTATAATTAAAATTCATATGCTATGTTTGATACTTTATTTTTAGTTTAACTTTTGATTTTTCATGATTATGTATGAAGTAAAAATCACGTTATAGTTGCAAAATTATAAAATGTTAAGAGTTATTCTGACAGCAATTCGATAAAAATAACAATTTCAAGAGTTATTTTAAATTATCTAAAAATAATTATTTTAATTAAGTAGAAACGACAGTTTTAATTTTTAGTAGTCATTTTAAACAATCTAAAATCGACATTTTAATTAGATAAAAATAACGGTTCATCCGTCTTTTTAAACGATAAAAAATTGCTATTTTAACTTAATAAAAAACAACAATCTCAATTGTCATTTTAAACAATAAAACTATCATTTTAACTCGATAAAAATGACGGTATTCAACTATTCTTTTAAACAAGCAAAAACTACCGTTTTAACTATGTAAAAACTATAGTTATAAGAACTGAACCGATGATCGAACCAGTCAGGCTACTGGTTTATTGGTTTATTGATTCAACCGATAAGTTACTGGTTGAACCGATAGAACCGATCCTATGTAAATAAAAAATAAAAAATAGTCAAAAGTCTAAAAATAAAATTTAAAATAGATATCTTCACTAACATTTTAAAAACAATCAAATTTCAACAAATTATAATCAACAAGTTATAATTCAGTTATCATTAAATAAGTATATAAAATTCTAATATTTTTTCATAATAAATATTTTTTTAATTTTATTTTCTATTTAATTAATTATTATTTTTAATTATTTTTTTATTTAACAAAGTTTTTATATGTTTTACTATATAATTAATAATTAGCACATAAAGTAACAAAGAATAATATAGTTTAGTGGCAAGGGAGAGCATGCAATAACAAGAAGGACCTAGATTCAAGCTACATTTTTAACAATTTTAGAATTTTCTCTAACGCGGTTTGGCTGGATTGATTCTAATTGGTTTTGGATGGTTCTCACCGGTTCTAATTTTTAACGGTCATAATACTGAATCGGACCAGTTAACAGTCTAATTTATCAGTTTTCCAATCGAATCGGCCGGTCCAATTCGGTTCTTACAACAACAGTTGTAGATAAAACCGTCATTTTAATATAACAAAAACAACACTTTTAAACTCTCATTTTAAACAGTAAAAAACTATCGTTTTATACTAATTGAAAAAAAAATGCCGTTTTAAAATGATTATTGTGATAGTTTTAAAAAAATCGTCATAACTTCTAAAATAATACTTAAAATTACGGTATTTTTTAAAAGAGTAATATTACATGTTTAAGTATTTTTATGAATTAAGTTCAACCAAATTAAATAATAAAAATTAAAATAATATTAGTCATAACTCATTTTTATTATGTTAGACTAATTTGGTCGGACGAGGATTACGTGGCGGACAGTGGATACAGTGAGTCTTCTGATGGTGGCGATGAGGATGAGTTTGTGCCGGAGACACCTGCAGGGGCTGTGCCGCGCCATGTGCTGCCTCCACCTCATCCGATTCGGCGCTAACGGCTGTGCCAAGTCACTATCACGGTCTAGATCTGGACGCCATGCATGAGAGGATCCCGGTTTCTGACACCTGTGGAGTGGATTACAACCTAGACGGTGGTGTGGAGTTTTGGGTCGGACACAGGTTCAGAAGCCGAGAGGCGGTGCTTCAAGGTGTGAAGAACTACAGTATTTGCAGGAGTGCTGAGTACCGGGTGATCGAATCCGACCGGTTAAAGTACCATGTGCAGTGCCATCAAGTCGATAGTGGGTGTCAATGGAGCCTCCGTGTGGCCCTTCGTCAGAATCTCGGATACTGGTAAGTTCAAATTTAATTGTGAATTTGAGTAGTTTTGTATGATATGCTATTTTGGTTATAGATGATTTGTAAGAATAAATTTTTTGTTGTGATTAGGGAGGTTCAGAGGTTTGGTGGATCACACAGCTGTCTGGCACCCACCATGTCTCAAGACCATCGTCAGTTAGATAGCAGTCTCATCTGCAGAGTCATATTGCCCTTGATTCAGTCCAACCCGTCTGTGAGTATCCCGGTGTTGCAAGGTGCGGTCCAGGCAAGCTATCACTTCAAACAGTCATACAGAAAGGTGTGGATGGTAAAGCAGAAGGCAATTGCACGAATCTACGGTGATTGGGAAGAGTCGTACAACAAGGTGCCGAAACTGCTTCAGACACTGCAGAGTTGTTTCCTCGGCACCATATGTGACCTACGCGTCAAACCGTACTACGAAGGACACCTCATGGTGTTCGACTGCTGCATGTTCGACAAAGTATTCTGGGATTTTTCGTCATGTGTCGAGGCCTTCAAGCATTGCAAGCCATTCGTCTCTGTAGACGACACGCATCTGTATGGTAAGTATGGTGGAGTGTTGCTTATAGCGGTGGCGGAAGACGGCAACAACAACATACTGCCAATTGCTTTTGCCATTGTTGAGTCTGAGAGCACCGAGTCATGGTCATTCTTTCTTACTAATTTGGCGCCACGTGACCCCACAAGACGGCTTACTGGTTATATCTGACAGATCTCAGGCCATCAAGGCCACCCTAGGAGCCAATGATAGCGGGTGGTATCCCTCTATAGCATCAATCTCACCTATCAAGATTTACCGGAGTCTCTGGTACCTGCTGCTCTCCATTGAATTGCTGTTTCACCTGATCAACGTGGTGAAAGCGGACGATATTAAAGCACAATACGGGAACGGCTAACAACCATCTCCCCCACTCCTCCTCCTCACGAAACCATGGCGGACACAAAGCCTGCAGGGCGGGGTCATCGTAGACTCTCCACGCAAATTGAAGAAAGAAAGTTTTCAATATAACACAAACACAATTATTATAAGAAATCTCTCGAATTATCCATATAATAAGCACAATAAAGCATACGATATCTATCTAATTATCCAAAATAAAAACATACGTATTTTACAACTAACCTCTTCGAACCGTAGCCGGTCGAGGGAAATCCTAAAACGCAGGACCCTAGCCTCATGCTGATCCCTGCTCTGCTGCGGCAATCCAACCAACCTAACACATCGAAGGAGAGCATAAAGGGTTCATTAATTAACATACCAAAAGATTTAATAAAATTATTTAACTCAAATACATAAAAAGACATTTCTCACCTTGCAGCCAGCGGATACTGATAGACGCCTCTATCTGGTGGACACCACTAGAAAAATCTCTGATAAATTCAGGACATCAACAACGGAGTGCAGCCAGCGATATCCGTGACGCCCCGCTGAGCCACCAAAGAAAGGGACTGATACGTCCAGGCCAGCACAGCCGAGCCCCAGGAAAATGCTTTACACTCTGCAAAGTCCCGGAGCAAGGGTAGCCATCGAAGGTGCACCAGATTGTTGGACTTGTCGGTCATCAGATACCCTTCGATCAGTAACATGATATAACACTTGGCGTACTGTCGAAGAGTCTCGGGATCGTCTGTCTGGGGCATCTGGCGGACACGATTCCGTAGCCACACAAGCTTCAGGGTGAATGACTCCTTCCTCTGCGTCGCCTGATGTGCTGCCACAGGAGGCCTGGCACCGAGGAGCTGCTCCACCAACACCCACGTCTCCTTGGCATACCACCTACCAAAGTCACAGAGGCACCCCCCGACGGGGTTACCGTGTGCGCGTAGGCCTAGGTGGTACACCACATCCTGCAGGGTGATAGTGACCTCATCCCACGAGAGATAAAACCTGTGCGTCTCTAGACGCCGTTGCTCCACTAGTGCTGAAATCAGGGAATTGTCAAAAATAAAATTCCTGAGGGGCATGGTGTCGCTGAATCCAGCCTCATCCAGATACGGGACGATGGCGTCCGGTGGAGGTAAAGTATGGCTCACTCGCCGGGGCAGTAGGAGGCAAGTAAAAAATTAATATTATTGAAAGATAAAATTAAATTAAAATTTATTTTTATGTATCATTTTTATCCCTAACGTTTTCGTTTTATTTAAGTCCCTAACGTTTCAAAATCGTCTCAATTTTGTCCCGCCGTCAATTCTGTTAACGGATCCCTAACGGCAGGACAGCATTGAGTCAATTTTGAAACGTTAGGGACTTAAATAGGACTATTGAAACGTTAGGAACAACTTTAGAACTTATCCCAAACGTTGGGGATAAAAACGATACTTTGCTCTTCTTATTATTACTTTTATTACAAATTAAATAATATAATACAACAAAGTAAAGTCTTAAATTTCTAATAAAATAAAAATATTAAAATTTATTAATGTAAACAATGTTATACTATAATGGCATTAAATTTATAAATACTAACAACATAGCACAGGAATAATATAGTTCCAAACTAATAATATTTATGTCATACCAACCTAGCACAAGGGGATAGAATTCTAAATTAACAATACAGACCTAACTCCTAACTCATTTACCAACGTTCCAGATCTTTATGACTACCCTAACAATGGCAACATCATTAAATTTAACAACCATAACGAAATTAACCTCGAAGTCGGTCGCCCCGGCGTAATGTGTTGTCTCGTTCAACCTGTTTATGTCCCCGTCATTCCCCACTTGGCGCGCCATCACCGTTTGGGTTAAATGTATAGTCAAAAAGGGTTAAAAGATGAGAGAAAGATGTTGACAAAGTCAAATTAGGCCCGGAAGTCGGCTGTAAACGACTTCTATATATAGGCGCGCACATGCCATATCTCGTTTACACTGTAAATGAAATATACACGTGTCATACTGACGTGTCATCAGTAGCGGATCTTGAAACAAAATTTTGGGGGGCCAGATAGAAAATAATTGTTAAGATGCTTTTGATATGAATCCCATTAAAGATAAATTTATCTAACATCATTTCTCTGATTTGGGTGATATTGTCAAATTTAAAGCTGTTTTTTAAGGTCTCGTTCCAAAGAATTAAGGTCAAACTCATCAGATGCAACTCTTTAAACTTTTAAAGCTTGTATCTCACTTTCTTCATAAATTATTAAAGTAAAAGAACTATCTACAAGTGTTGATATTATAAAAGTTATATGTTCTCCTTCTTGAATATTAGCCTTCCTCTTAAAAAATTGTATCAATTCTTTAGTTTTTCACGATTATTTTATATAAAAATTTGAATATATATCCTGTAAAATATGTAAAAAAGAAGTTAGAAGAACAAATATTAAAATTTATAATATTTATTGAATTTTTTATCAATTTATACAAATACAATAATATTAATACTTATTGAATATTCTAATATTTTTTATCATATAAAAAATTAAATTAAATAAACAATAAAATATAAAATAATATCAAATTACATAAATAAAAAATACCTAATTTTTTATATTTGAACTCAAAGGTAGAGGGAGTATTATTTATTGAATAGAGATGAAGATTGAACTTTAGTATTTTAAGTCATAATAAAGTATTTGAGCCAACTGAACTATTTTTTATTTTTTGAAAAAGTACTACTAATTTTTTTAACAAAAGTTTGGGGGGCCATGGCCCCCCTTTGTAACACCCTCACTACCAGAATGTCACGCTTCCAGCTGCGCCACTCTGATAGCAAGAAGTATTACGACTATTTTACGTACTAAATATTAAAATAGGAGCATGTGACTCAATACCGTATCGCTGATTTCTTTAAAAACCGGAAATAAATACTTTATCTTTAAAAAAAAAAAAAAACAAGCAGGTATAGATTCATATACAAGACTTCTCATAATATCTTATAATATAATATATATAAATCATACAACTCCTATCCCTCTTACAAAAATTATAATAACAAAGACGAGGGAAGAAAATAATCTAATTAATTCATCAACATATAAAACCGAACGGATTTTAACTCTTCTTAATGCTTCTTCATCCGGTTCCTGAAAAGGTAAAGCTGTAGGGAGGTGAGAACCTAACCACACGGTCTCACCACGGAGTTTCAAAGTTGTCATAAGAAGATATTTTATAAGAAAACTATTTTCAAGCTCAGTGATTATCATTGCCTTATGAATCTTTTAAAAACCAATAGGTAATCGTTCAAAACCTTTTCAAAGAAACAATGTTTATTCTTTCAGAAATCTGAAACTTTTCCTTTCTTAAAAGAAAATCTCAATCAGAAACTAACCACACAATCAAACAACACAATCATTAATTCAGCACCAAGATTCATTCTCAAATGTAGCACGCCAGGACAAACACAGGCAAGACAGACAAAGAAAACACAAGTAGGTAGCAGTTACAGCAAATAGTTCAAGTAGCAGTTAAGAACAGTTTAGCAATTAGACAAACCAAAACAAGTTCAAACTCAAGCAAAGCATACAAATGCATATGATGCATGCCTATCCTATGGCTGATGAGGCTCATCTGTCGGTTATCCAGCCAACCCGACAAGTCTGAATTGTCCTTAGACTGTCCCTTGACGTGCATCCCCAAGAGCCTATGCATAGCTTTTCTCAAATAATCAATATTACTCAATGGGGGTAAACATTCCCAAGAATTTATATAGTGCCCGGTCACACTTACGTCGTAGGGTCAACAGAGTATCGAGTTTTCAACCTGGTACACGTGGTGGCAAGCCACGGCACTTAATCCAGGGAACCTCGTATCTCAGATATTTCAAATTCATAAGCCATATGAATAATTCAAAGATCATATCTCAACATTCTCAACATTCATAATCATTCATTAGTCCAAATCTCATTTCTAAATTCATTCAAAAACCATATTTCAGAGAAAATTCTCAATCATCCTTCTTTCCATTCCGTTCACTAACAATTCCCAATCCAAAACATAACTCTTCCTTTGATAAATGAGATAGTTTTAAATCATATAATACTTAAAACCCTTTTAAAATAACTACTTTCAATGAAACTTCTAATTTTATAAAATTTCGGCAGCATTTCCTCTAAAACTCGAATACTGCCACCCTTTTCGGGTCCCATCCAAACATTTCTCAAACCATTTCCAAATCTCAGTCACTTTCCAAAATTCAACCAATTCCAGTATCAAATATTTTCAAACCAGACCAATTCCAATAATAAAACTCTTTTTAAAATCAAACCAGCTCAAGTATTAAATCATTTATAAAATCAGACCGACTCAAAATCAAACCGCTCTAACTTCAAACCAAAGAAAACCACTTCTCATAATAATCAAGTAAATAACTTCTCAAACCCATTTTCTTATCAACAATCGTACATTACTCAAGCAATCAAACAACCAATAATCCAGTTCAACAAACCGTCACATCCACAAGACAAACATAATCGCAGAAGTATATCTTTTTGCATCAATATCTATTTATCACAACTCTGTAATGTAAAATATATTTTAAGGAAAACCCCTACCTCGTCTCGTCAAAATTATAACTCAACGCGTCAACGGAACTATTTCTCTTAACCCAAAACCAACAGCAACCGCAAACTCAGTCCTGGTCACTTTCGCAGCACTCACAGCAACTTAAAAGCGACATGTAACGCTCAAAACACGACCCTACGTTACCAGAGCTTCAGAGTTTATAACCAAAGATAACAGAATATTAACACGGATTTCCGAAACATAAATACTTACCGAACTAAGAAAATGAAACAGCGGCGGTCGCTGAACCGGTTTGGCGGCAGCTCCGGTAGCCACCTCGAACGGCAGCGGCGACCAGAACTCCGGCAATGGCGACTGAAACAAACATACAGCGATGATTAAGCTCCCGGAAATTCAAAGGAAACGAAAACCGACTTAAAACCTTATCGGCGGCAGCAGCGGCGGTAACCCCGACGGCGGCGCTGACAACGACGGCTCCCTCCGGTGACTACCCTACCACGGCGATGGCAAGGAAGCCATGGCAGCGGCGGCAACAAGCTCCTCTCCCGCGGGCTCCTTCTCTCTCATGCGTTTGGTTCGGCGGTGACGGAGATCTCTTCTTCTTCTACCCGCGACCAGCCTCGATGGTGACGGACTCAGAGGCGGCGACGATCACACGCGCAGCGGCAGTAGCCCGCGATGATGACGATGGCGGCGACTCTGCACGGTGACAACGAGGGTTCTACAGACGGCGATGCCGCCTTCTCCCCATGCAGCTCTCTCCCTCGGTTTTGGGCTTCCTCGCAATGGTGATGAACGGTGCGGTGGTGGCTCGAGCTGGACGGTGGTGGCTCGAGCAGCAGGACGCGGTGGCGGCGCGCAGCTGCAGTGGCGGTCTCCCATTCCTCCGGCGCCACTGTTCCTTCCTCTTCTCCCTTTCTCTTTCTCAAACCCTCTCTTCCCTCTTCAGCTCTCTTCTCTTTCTCTCAGATCTCATAATATATAATCAAAGGCAACTACTAAGGCCTTCCACAATAAAAATTTTCTTCGTCTTCATCGCAAGCACCAACAGCAACACCCAACTCAATTTGGTGCGTGTGGGTGCGACTGAATGGAGTACTCTACTCCTGCGCTACTAATACTAATATTACTAATAATCATCAATCCAAATCTCATTTTCCAAATTCATTCAGAAACCATATTTCAAAGAAAATCCTCATTATCCTTCTTTCCATTTCGTTTATTAACAAATCTCAATTCAAAACATAATTCTTTCTTCAATAAATAAATCAATCTTAAGACATATAATGTTTAAAACCAAATCTTTTTAAATAATTACTTCAAATAAAACTTCTAATTTTATAAAATTTTGGCAGCATCTCCTCTAAAACTTGGACTCTGCCACCCTTTTCGGGCCCCATCCAAACATTCCTCAAACCCTTTCTCAACCATTTTCAAATCTCAATCATTTTCCAAAATTCAACCAGTTATAATATCAAATTATTTTCAAATCCAACCATTTCCAACAATAAATCTTTTTCAAAATTAAACCAGCTCAAATATTAAATTATTTATAAAATCAAACTAATTCAAAATTAAACCGCTTCCAAAATTAATTAATTTTCATATCTCAAATCATTTCCAAAGCCGATTCATTTACATTCTCAAATTAACTTCAAAACCAAGAAAAATCACTTTTCATAATAATCAACTAAATAACTTTTCAAACTAATTTCTTTTCAACAATCACACACCCCTCAAACAATCAAGCAATCAGCCATTCAGTCCAGCAAGCAACCACATTCATAAGACAATCATAATCACAAACGTATGTTTCTCACATTAAAATCTATTTATAACAACTCTATAAGATAAAATAAATTTTAAGAAAATCCTACCTCAATTATTCGCAATCCGCATAATTAAACGCGTTGAATCCCTTTTTCCCTCGACTCATCACAGCGGTAGCCACAACCGAAGCTCCAAATCACTTTTTCAGCAACCATAGCTACTCTAATCGCAACAAGAAATAACTGAAACTCAATCAAATAGCAAATAGCATCGCAAAACCTCAGCCACATAACAGAACATCGACTAAAAGTGTTTCAAAGCAAGAACGACTTACTGTACCAGCAAGGAACTAAAGTACAGTGCAGCCACAGCTCCAGCAAGCTTCAACGGCAGCGGCTTCAGCCCGTAGCGAAAAAACTCACAAGAAAACAGAAGCTTCAGTGGCAGTTTCCGACGGCAACAGCGGCGGAGATGGCTCGACGGCGGTGAAGGTGGCTTCCTTCCCTTCCATCCCATTTTGGTCGCGTTTCCCTCTTCTCCTTTGGTCAGATCTGTGTCGACGGCAGCTCGGCAGTGGCGAAGAACGGCGACGGTAACGATGCGGGCTCCACGGATGGCGACGCCTCCTTCTCCTCGCGCGGCTCTCTCCCTCGGTTCTGAGCTTCCTCGCGATGGTGACGAATGGCGCGGTGGTGGCTCGAGCAGCAGGACGCGGTGGCGGCGCGCAGCTGCAGTGGCGGTCTCCCTTTCCTCCGGCGCCACTGTTCCTTCCTCTTCTCCCTTTCTCTTTCTCAAGCCCTCTCTTCCCTCTTCAGCTCTCTTTCTCTCAGATCTCATAATATATAATCAAAGGCAACTACTTAGCCCTTCCACAATAAAAGTTTTCTTCGTCTTCATCGCAAGCACCAACAGCAACACCCAACTCAATTTGGTGTGTGTGGGTGTGACTGAATGGAGTACTCTACCCTGCGCTATGCGCTACTAATACTAATATTACTAATAATAATAATAATAATAATGATCTACTAATAATAATAATAATAATAATGATCAAAACAACAATAAACAA
>NC_029789.2:128949922-128968559 GCF_000816755.2 Arachis ipaensis
TAAGTAAGTTCTATAATTTAAATATAGAAAATTATTCAATAATTATAAAATTAAGTAAAATTTTTAATTTAATTGTCAAAATTTGATTTAATTACTTTTAGTAAAATAATTTCTAAAAATAAAGTATTTAATGAATAAATAAATTGTAATTAACTCGTAACAATTTTTTTTAAATTATGGGTCTTACACCCTTGTTTCAACTAAGTTCCGCTACTGGTGCCATATCTCGTTTACAGTGTAAACGAGATACACGCATTGTCATCTCGTTTACACTGTAAACGAGATATGATAAGAGAATTTAAATCGATAAATTTTCTAAAAAAAATTATTTTGATAATATTACATTTATTTTATTTATTAACATAAAAAATCCTAGTTGTGGCTGCTCCTACTATGAAAACGTAGGATTTCTTCAATAAAATAAAATAAAATAATTAATATGGATGGGGAAGTTTTGTCCATTAATATTTGCTAAAGTCAAAGGCAATAATATCTCAGTATCTCTCCTACAAGAAAGTTTCGGTGTGTAAAATTCTGTCAACTAAAATGCATATATACCTATTAAGTGTTGCTTCTTAAATATGCGTGCTTACATTTATACTGATTCGATTAAATGCAAGTTTGATCTTCTAATTGTGGGACTATCCAAAATCTATGTTACTCTAGTTTATTAATGAAGTCTAAACCATGTCTACGAATTTTCTCATCCTAAATATTCTACTTTTTATAAAAAATTTTATCAATATAGTAGTGTTTTTTTAGTCAAAAAAATAAAAAATATATTAATTTTTATATTCATATATTATATATCAAATATAATTTTGTGTTTTCATATTTCTATTTTGCTGTATATGTAAACAAGTACAATTTAACATAACACGATTTATTCGAGAGTTTACGAATATTTAATAGTGTATAGACTCAATGTAAATAGAAGTGATAAGTTGTTTTAGGTGTTTTTACATCAATGTGATCCAAGCAACACATTCTAACTCTCCAAGTCAAAAACAAAATTTATTTTCTTTTTGTTATTTTCTTATTACATATTATAATTGATAAAACTTTTGTAAACATGACAAATCTAAACACATACATGTTATATCATTTCTGCCAACTCCCATTTATTTATATTGAACGGAATATGAATTTATTTTTTATTTATATGAATAATATCTCAAATTAACTTTTAATAAATAAATCAATCTTTATACGAAATTGTGATGTTATAAGTTAACAAATTTAATCAAATTCGTCACTATTTTTGTTTAGAAAAATATACAAAAGTCACGAAAAATTTAAGATTGTCAAATCAATCCATCTAAGAAGGTGAATTCTATTAGGATTTAGGAACTAACAAAACAAAATCTTATTTGATGAGGACTAATTTGGCTAATATGTCAATTTTGACCACTTTGTTAGAAACAAAAATATCTTACTAAAATCCTTTTGAAGGTTGATTTGAGATGTTAACAACTGTATTTACAATATTCGTCTTTATTAATTATTTTCTCATAGAATCATATAAGCCATGACCATTTTATTTTGGATTATCAAACGGACTAGTTTAATCTGTTTAGATTCAACCCGCTTAAATTAAAAATTATATAGGCTGATTCGTTTTATCTTTTGTTGTAAAAAATATAAAATAAAGAAATATAAGTAGAAGACTCTAGTACCATAATTACTATCTCAATATAATAAAGATGATTAATATATTTACTAATATTATATGTAAAGAGTGAGAGAGAAGAATATTCAAAAATACTTGTAAAAGAGAGAGAATTGTATTAGTAATATAAAAGAGAGAGAAGATTTGTTATTGCTGTATATAGTTTCTCAGATTGCTTCACTATTTATAGGCGTGTGAAGTTTACAATTTCAACTTCATTAATTTATGTTTGCCATGAGAAGCTGAGCCATTCATTATTGAAATCAAATTACGCCCATATTAATGATGGTCATCAACCTCATCTTTTATCCTTATCACAACACTCCCCCTTGGATGACCATTTAGGATTATGCCTCGTTAAAACCTTACTAAAGAAAAACCCAGTGGAAAAAAACTTTAGTGAAGGAAAAAGAGTACAATATCCTTTGTGACGGGGACTGCCTCATTAAAAACCTTGTCAAGAAAAACCCAATGAAAAAAAATCTGACCAAGGAAAAAAGAGTACAGTCTCCCCCTCTTGTCGACATCATTTAATGTCTCGAAATCGGCGCATCCCAATCTCATGTATCAATCTTTCAAAGGAGGATTTTGGGAGTGACTTTGTAAATAAATCTGCCAGATTGTCACTTGAGCAGATCTGTTGGACATCAATTGTCCCTTGATTTTGAAGATCATGAGTGAAGAAGAATTTGGGAGAAATATGCTTTGTTTTATCACCTTTGATATATCCGCCTTTAAGTTGAGCAATACATGCTGTATTATTTTCAAACAGGACAGTTGGAGCTATCTTCTGATCAACCAGTATACATGATGACAGAATATATTGGATCACACTCCTCAGCCAAAAACACTCGCGACTAGCTTCTTGTATCGTCAGTATTTCAGCATGATTAGAGGATGTTGCTGTAATTGTCTGTTTCGTGGACCTCCATGATATAGCTGTACCACCATATGTGAACAGGTATCTTGTTTCAGATCTTCCTTTTGTGGATCAGACAAATATCCAGCATCTGTATAGCCAACTAATTGTGACTTGGATCCATAGGGATAAAACAATCACATATCAACCATTCCATGAAGATATCGAAAGATCTGTTTGATTCCACTCCAATGTCTTCTGGTTGGAGAGAAACTATATCTTGCTAGTAAATTCACAGCAAATGATATATCAGGTCGTGTGTTATTAGCAAGATACGTTAGCGCTCCAATAGCACTAAGATATTGTACTTCACGACCAAGGATATCTTCATTCTCTTCTTTAGGACGAAATTGATCATTTTCCACATCTAAAGATCTTACGATCATTGGAGTACTTAATGGATGTGACTTATCCATATAAAATCTTTTCTAGATCGTTTATGTGTATGTCGTTTGATGAATAAAGATCCCATTTTTTGTATGCTTGATTTGCAGGCCGAGACAAAATTTAGTCTTTCCAAGTTCTTTCATCTCAAACTCTTCTTTTAGAGTTTTTATAATTGTTGGAATCTCTTCAGGAGTTCCAATGATATTTAAATAATCAACGTACACAGCAATTATAATGAATCCAGATGTAGTTTTCTTTATGAAAACACACGGGTAGATATCATCATTCTTGAATCCGTTTTTGGCCAAATACTCAGTAAGACGATTATACTACATTCGTCCAGATTGCTTTAGACCATATAAAGATCTTTGTAATTTAACTAAGTATAACCCTTGCGAATATTCACTGGATGGTTTAGATATCTTTAGTCCTTCAGGGACTTTCATATAGATATCCCGATCTAATGAGCCGTACAAATAGGCTGTTACCACATCCATTAAATACATATGCAGTTTATGATATGCAGATAAACTGACCAAATAACGCAATGTTATCGCATCCACTATAGGGGAATACATTTCTTCATAATCTATACCAGACCTTTGTGAAAAACCTTGTGCCACAAGTCGGGCTTTGTAGCACACAACTTCATTTTTCTTATTTCGTTTTCTCACAAATACCCATCGGTATCTGGTGCGGTATTTACAACCACACTTACTAACCGGCAAGTGCACCGGGTCGTACCAAACCAAGTAATACCTTACGTGGGTAAGGGTCGATCCCACGAGAATTGATGGATTAAGCAACAATAGCGTTTGATAGGATTAGTTAGACAAACAGAAAATAATGTTTGGGAGTTCAAAAGATATTAAAAAATATTAAAAATATTAAAGACAGGCAGATAAATAAATTGGGAATAAAATATGGAAAAAATAGTTAAGGTTTCAGAATTATCTATTTTTCCGGATTAATTTTTCTTACTAACTATTTTAATCATGTAGGATTTAATTTATGGCAAACTATATGTGACTAGACCCTAATTCCTTAGACCTTCCTAGTTTCCTCTAAAATTCATCAACAGCCAATTCCTTGGTCAATTAATTCCAATTAGAGGGTGATAATCAATTTCTAGTTTATAGGCCACAAAAACTCTAATTACCCAAAAATGAAAGGATTATATGTCACGTATCCCGTTAAATCCAGAAAATTAAAATTTAGGAGAAATTGTTTTCAAGCTGTTGTTCAAGTAAAGAGCTTTTCCAAGTTTTACAAGAACTCAAATAGAAAGAGGGTCATACTTCCGTTCCACCCAAATTCATAAGATAAAGAGCGAAAACAATTCTTAAAATATAAATCAAGACATGAATTAAAATAGAAAAATAATATTATCAATCCATACAATAGACAGAGCTCCTAACCTTAACAGTGGAGGTTTAGTTGTTCATAGAAAAGAGAGAAAATTAGGATTGTCAATTATATTCCCCTGATGTAGGGGTGTGCATGGGCCGGGTGAAACCGGGTTTGATGTGACCCAGACCCAGCCCGAAATATATACCGGGCCTATTTGTTAGACCCGAACCCGACCCTAGACCCGATGAAACCTATACACTTTTGGGCCACGATTATACCGGGTAAAAATCGGGTGAAAACCGGGCCGTTAACATTATATTACCTTGATACCTTCTTGTAAGTTAGCATGTAAAAAAAATATTAATTGTGTATGATGACCGGGCCACCGGGCCGATTTCGGGTGACCCGAGCTATGGCCCGGACCCGACCCGAAATAATGACCGGGTCTACTTTTGAGACCCATACCCGGCCCTAGACCCAATAAAATCACATCAAATTAGCCCCTAAAGTGTTCGGGACCGGGCCGGATCTTCGGGCAGGGCCGGGCCATGCACACCCCTACCCTGATGGGATGAGGTGGAATCTCCCCAGGACCTCCACAAAGGAAGGAAAGCTTCCTCCTTTTATAACTAATCATAATAAATTTAAAATCTAATATCTAAAACTGAAAATTAAAATAATATCTTTTCCTAGAATTAAAATTTGAATTTAAATTTGAATTAATTTAAATAATCAAATCTTCAATGGATGGATGGGACCACTTGAATTGTCCATGCTGCAGCTTTTAATATGTGTTTTCTGGGCTGGAAACTAGGTCAAAATAGCCCAGAAATCGCTCCCAGCGTTTTCTGTCAATTCTGCAGATCGCTCATGTGACGCGTCCGCGTCGTCCACGCGTTCGCGTTATTTGTGCAGATTCCAGTCCACGCGTTCGCGTCAGGCACGCGATCGCGTCATTGCGATTTTCTCCATTCCATGCGGTCGCGTGAGCCATGCGTCCGCGTCGGTATTTGCTGGTCATCTCCTTGGTTTCTTCTCTTTCTCTGCAGAAACTTCATCAAATCCATCCGAATGCTACCTAAAATAAATAAAATTGCACAAAACTCAAAATAGCATCCATAGTGGCTAAAATATAATTAATTCTTAATTAAACTCAAAAAATTAGATGCAAATTCACTAGAAAAAGATAAGAAAGATGCTCACGCATCACAACACCAAACTTAAACTGTTGCTTGTCCTCAAGGAACCAAAACTATTATAAGCTTAAGATGTGAATTTGCATGAGAATGAGAGTTCGATTAAGCCCATGTCTTCTCTTATAGTGGGGTTTACATCTACAATCCTGAATAGTTTTGGCATCTCACTTTATCCTTTGAAGTTCAGAATGATTGGCATCCATAGGAACTCAGAATTCAGAGTGTTATTGATTCTCCTAGTTTAGTATGTTGATTCTTGAACACAGCTACTTTATGAGTCTTGGCTGTGACCCTAAGCATTTTGTTTTCCAGTATTACCACCGGATACATAAATGCCACAGACACATAACTGGGTGAACCTTTTCAGATTGTGACTCAGCTTTGCTAGAGTCCCCAGTTAGAGGTGCCCAGAGTTCTTAAGCACACTCTTTTTCCTTTGGATCATGACTTTAACCGCTCAGTCTCAAGCTTTTCACTTGACACCTTCACGCCACAAGCACATGGTTAGGGACAGCTTGATTTAGCCGCTTAGGCCAGGATTTTATTCCCTTGGGCCCTCCTCTCCATTAATGCTCAAAGCCTTGGATCCTTTTTACCCTTTACCTTTTAGTTTAAAGGGTTATTGGCTTTTTCTGCTTGCTTTTTCTTTTTTTTTCTTTTTTTTTGGCAAGCTTTGTGTTTTTCACTGCTTTTTCTTGCTTCAAGAATCAATTTTATGATTTTTCAGATTATCAATAATATTTCTCTTTTTCATCATTCTTTCAAGAGCCAACAATTTTTAACATTCATAAACTTTACTATAAAAAATATGCACTGTTCAAGCATGCATTCAGAGTCACAGAAAATACCACCACATTTAAGTAAATAAGACTATTCTTCAATATAGACCCACTTTCTCATGTAATATATCACTCCTGTATTTTTTATTTGAATTTAAGCTCAGTGAGTAATACATGAGACATATTTTCAGAATTAAAGCAATAGAGAGAACTAAACTAGTCCTAGGATTCTAACTAATAAAGATCATGCAACAAACAAAGAAAAATAGCAAAAAACCGGAACATAACATAGACAAAGAGGGGAAGAATAAAAAATGAAAGGAACTCAACCACCTTAGTTATCCTAGCAGTCGTTTATTCTTCAGGTTGTGCTCCTCAGTGAAGATGATTTGCCTCCCTTTTGGTGCCATAGGAATGAACAGAAAACTTCTAAGCGAAGCGTCAACACCAAACTTAAAAGTTTGCTTGTCCTCAAGCAAAGAAGAACTGAAAATAGAAAGAGATAAATTAAGACGAAAGAAAAATAAAAGGATAAGAGAATAAGAGAGAATTAGGATTGGGAGAGAGAGAAAGAAAACAGGGCGGTGCAAGCGACGCGGACGCGTGAGTCACGCGATCGCGCGATTAGCGCGCTGTTGAAGTGACGCGAACACGTGGGGGATGCGATCGCGTGGATGGCCGATATTGAAAAAAACAACGCGAACGCATGGGGTACGCGTTCGCGTGACCAAATTTGTGCTTTTAGCACACTTCTTTCCCCAAGCCAGCACAACTCTCTGCCTAAACACTCTTTTACATCGATTCTGCAGGTCACGCGTTTGCATGAGTGACGCGGATGCGTGGATGGCAAAAATCACAAACGACGCGAACGCGTGGGCCACGCATCCGCTGGGCTTGTTTGTGCGAAAGAATTCATTCTGGCGCCACTCCCGCGCAACTCTCTGTAACTTTTTATTTTTCTTGCACCCCTAGATGACGCTTTCTTTTAATTCAATCTCTTCTTCATTGCTTACCAAGGGCATGGGAGGTTGTGTATCTTCCTCCTTTGTGGGTGCATCTTTCTCCTTTATTTTTGCATATTCCTCTTCTTCCATGTGTGAGGATGGAAAGTTCTCTAATGCACTGGAGTATAAACTCCTTTGATTGATTTCCTCACTTTCTTCCATAGGATCTTGCATTGTATCTTTTGGGAAGGAATTTACTTGTTCCTCTTCCTGGTACTTGATAATCGACTGCATATGCTTCTCTATATTTTTGACACTTGTCTTTATATCATGTAAGCATTCTTTCATGAGAAGCTCAAGATCTGATGGTATTTGAGATGAATAAGAAGGAGGTGATGGTTCTTGATAAGTGTAAAAACAGGATGATTCTTGGTATGGATAGGGAGATAGTGGCTTTTGATATGGGTAGAAAGATGATGGTTCATGATACGGATAGAGAGGTGGTGGTTCTTGATATGAATATGGAGGTGGTGGCTCTTGATAGTTGGAACATGGAGCACTGAGGTTTCTTTGGTTTTGACCTTGCCATCCAAAATTTGGGTAGTTTCCCCATTCATAAGGATATGAATCACTACTCGGGTGTGAGTCGTAACCCATATGATCTCTCTCCATTATTTTTTCTTAGCACAACACACCAAAAAGAATTAAACGCACCATGTGGTAAATAGAAAAGCAAAGAAAAAAAAGAACAAAATTCTAAAAATTAAAATAAGAAGAATCAAAATAAAACTAACTAGGAGATACCAAACTTAATTTCAGAAATTAAAAAAAAATTACTAGTATTAAATTATTATTAAATAATTTTTTTATTGAAAATTAAAGATAAAAAATAAAACAAAACTAAAAAAATTAATGGAAGAAAAAAAACAAAAATAAAAATAAAATGAAAATAAAATAAAAAAAAGGATAAAAGAAAAATAAAATTAAAAACGGACAAAACAAAAAAAACAAAACAAAAAAATAAAAAAAATAAAAATAGAACGAAACAGTAAGGAAGCAAACGAAAAAAACAAGGAAAATTAAATTTATTTATTTTTTATTTTTTATTTTTTTTTAAAATAAAAGAAAAAAAATTAAAGAGAACGAAACATGGAGATTGCTAAGGCGAAACAAAGGAAAAAAAAATTTTTTCGAAAAATAATAAAACATTTTTTTAATAAAATTAAAATTAAAACGCCTAATCTAAACAATCAAAAAACTAATAGTTGTTAATCATAGTCAATTCCCGGCAACGGCGCCAAAAACTTGGTGCAGTATTTACAACCACACTTACTAACCGGCAAGTGCAACGGGTCGTACCAAGTAATACCTTACGTAAGTAAGGGTCGATCCCACGAGGATTGATAGCGTTTGATATGATTAGTTAGACAAACAGAAAATAATGTTTGGGAGTTCAAAAGATATTAAACAATATTAAAAATATTAAAGACAGGCAGATAAATAAATTGGGAATAAAATATGGAGAAAATAGTTAAGGTTTCAGAATTATCTATTTTTCCGGATTAATTTTTCTTACTAACTATTTTAATCATGTAGGATTTAATTTATGACAAACTATATGTGACTAGACCCTAATTCCTTAGACCTTCCTAGTCTCCTCTAAAATTCATCAACAGCCAATTCTTTGGTCAATTAATTCCAATTAGAGGGTGATAATCAATTTCTAGTTTATAGGTCACAAAAACTCTAATTACCCAAAAATGAAAGGATTATATGTCACGTATCCCATTAAATCCAGATAATTAAAATTTAGGAGAAATTGTTTTCAAGTTGTTGTTCAAGTAAAGAGCTTTTCCAAGTTTTACAAGAACTCAAAAAGAAAAAGTGTCATACTTCCGTTCCACCCAAATTTATAAGATAAAGAGCGAAAACAATTCTTAAAATATAAATCAAGACATGAATTAAAATAGAAAAATAATATTATCAATCCATACAATAGACATAGCTCCTAACCTTAACAGTGGAGGTTTAGTTGCTCGTAGAAAAGAGAGAAAATTAGGATTGCCAATTATATTCCCCTGATGGGATGAGGTGGAATCTCCCCAGGACCTCCACAAAGGAAGGAAAGCTTCCTCCTTTTATAACTAATCATAATAAATTTAAAATCTAATATCTAAAACTAAAAATTAAAATAATATATTTTCCTAGAATTAAAATTTGAATTTAAATTTGAATTAATTTAAATAATCAAATCTTCAATGGATGGATGGGGACCACTTGAATTGTCCATGCTGCAGCTTCTAATATGTGTTTTCTGGGCTGGAAATTGGGTCAAAATAGCCCAGAAATCGCCCCCAGCATTTTCTGTCAATTCTGCAGATCGCTCATGTGACGCGTCCGCGTCGTCCACGCGTTCGCGTCATTTGTGCAGATTCCAGTCCACGCGTTCGCGTCAGGCACGCGATCGCGTCATTGCGATTTCCTCCATTCCGTGCGTTCGCGTGAGCCATGCGTCCGCGTCGGTATTCACTGGTCATCTCCTTGGTTTCTTCTCTTTCTCTGCAAAAACTTCATCAAATCCATCCGAATGCTACCTAAAATAAATAAAATTGCACAAAACTCAAAATAGCATCCATAGTGGCTAAAATATAATTAATTCTTAATTAAACTCAACAAATTAGATGCAAATTCACTAGGAAAAGATAAGAAAGATGCTCACGCATCAGTATCCAACAGGTTTTACATCTTCAGGTGTACGGACTACAGGTCCAAAGACTTCATGTTTTGTAAGTGAGTCTAATTCAGCCTTCATGGCTTCTTTTCATTTTGGCCAATCATTCCTTTGTCGACATTCTTCGACTGATCTTGGCTCAAGATCCTTACTTTCATGCATGATATTTAATGCCACATTATATGCAAATATTTCATTGACAATTGTCTTATTTCAGTCCCATTTCTCTCCTGTAAAGACATAATTTATCGAGATCTCGTCATTTTCACAATTTTCAGGTACCTGAACGTCTTCTGGCGTTAAAATTATATTAGAATTTTGGGCAACTGCAGGTGCCTTTACTATGTCTTTTTTCAACAGGAATATTATTTACCTCTTTTCGCTTTCGAAGATTTTTGTCTTTAGAACCGACAGGCCTGCCACGCTTCTGGCGTGAATTTGCTTCAGTGGTTACTTGTCCTACTGGGACATCAAATCGAATAGGGGTATTTTTCGCTGGTATATAAAATTTGGTTATCCTCTTTGTATCGAAAAATGCATCAGGCAATTCATTTGCTATTCTTTGCAAATGTATAATCTTTTGAACTTCTAGTTCACATTGCCCTGATCGAGGATCTAAATGCATCAACGATGATGCATTCCAATTAAGTTCCTTTTCTTTGTGCAGATTCCAGTCCACGCGTTCGCGTCAGGCACGCGATCGCGTCATTGCGATTTCCTCCATTCCGCGCGGTCGCGTGAGCCATGCGTCCGCGTCGGTATTCGCTGGTCATCTCCTTGGCTCCTTCTCTTTCTCTGCATAAACTTCATCAAATCCATCCGAATGCTACCTAAAATAAATAAAATTGCACAAAACTCAAAATAGCATCCATAGTGGCTAAAATATAATTAATTCTTAATTAAACTCAACAAATTAGATGCAAATTCACTAGGAAAAGATAAGAAAGATGCTCACGCATCAGTATCCAACAGGTTTTACATCTTCAGGTGTACGGACTACAGGTCCAAAGACTTCATGTTTTGTAAGTGAGTCTAATTCAGCCTTCATGGCTTCTTTTCATTTTGGCCAATCATTCCTTTGTCGACATTCTTCGACTGATCTTGGCTCAAGATCCTTACTTTCATGCATGATATTTAATGCCACATTATATGCAAATATTTCATTGACAATTGTCTTATTTCAGTCCCATTTCTCTCCTGTAAAGACATAATTTATCGAGATCTCGTCATTTTCACAATTTTCAGGTACCTGAACGTCTTCTGGCGTTAAAATTATATTAGAATTTTGGGCAACTGCAGGTGCCTTTACTATGTCTTTTTTCAACAGGAATATTATTTACCTCTTTTCGCTTTCGAAGATTTTTGTCTTTAGAACCGACAGGCCTGCCACGCTTCTGGCGTGAATTTGCTTCAGTGGTTACTTGTCCTACTGGGACATCAAATCGAATAGGGGTATTTTTCGCTGGTATATAAAATTTGGTTATCCTCTTTGTATCGAAAAATGCATCAGGCAATTCATTTGCTATTCTTTGCAAATGTATAATCTTTTGAACTTCTAGTTCACATTGCCCTGATCGAGGATCTAAATGCATCAAGGATGATGCATTCCAATTAAGTTCCTTTTCAGGAAGCTTATTCTCTCACCCTAATGTTGAAAATTTTGATTAATCAAAATGACAATCTACAAATCGGGATTTAAATACATCTCCAGTTTGTATCTCAAGATACCTCACTATAGAGGGAGAATCATATCCAACATATATCCCCAATTTTCTTTGGGGTCCCATTTTGGTGCGATTAGGTGGTGCAATGGGAACATATATCGCACACCCAAATATTCTTAAATGGGAGACATTTGGCTGCTAGCCAAAAGCTAATTGCATAGGAGAAAACTGATGGTAACTCGTTGGCCTCAAACAAATAAGTACTGCGGCATGTAAAATAGTATGCCCCCAAACCAAGGTTGGGAGATTTGTTCTCATAAGCAAGGGTCTAGCAATTAATTGGAGGCATTAACAAGTGATTCTACTAACCCATTTTGTGTGTAAACATAAGTTACTGGATGTTCAACACTTATTCCATTAGCCATACAATAAGCATCAAAAGCTTGGGAAGTAAATTCACCAGCATTATCAAGATGAATTGCTTTGATTGGATTTTCTGGAAATTGTGCTTTTAATCGAATAATTTGAGCTAGTAATCTCGCAAACGCCAGGTTGCGAGAAGACAATAAGCACACATGTGACCATCTCGAAGATGCCTCTATCAGGACCGTAAAATATCTAAAAGATCCACATGGTGGATGAATAGCTCCACATATATCACCTTGAATCCTTTCTAGGAATTCAGGGGACTCAAATCCAATCTTTATTGGTGATGGCCTTAAAATTAACTTTCCCTGAGAACATGCAGCACAACAAAATTCACTAGATTTAAAAATCTTCTGGTTCTTTAGTGAATGTCCATAGGAGTTTTCAATAATTCTCCGAATCATGGTTGTTCCCGGATGACCCAATCTATCATGCCAAGTTATGAATTCATTTGGGCTAGTAAATTTCTGGTTTACAATGGCATGTGCTTCAATTGCACTAATCTTGGTATAATATAACCCAGATGAAAGTGAGGGTAACTTTTCTAATATAACATTTTTATTTAAATCATGAGTTGTGATACATAAATACTCATGATTTCCCTCATTCATTGTCTCAACATGATATCCATTTCGGCGAATATCTTTGAAACTCAATAAGTTCCTCAGAGACTTGGTAGATAATAGTGCATTATTTATTATAAATTTTGTTCCTTCAGGAAACAAACTTATAGCTCTTCCGGAGCCTTCTATCACATTGCCTGAGCCAATAATAGTATTAACATATTCTTCTTTTGGCACAAGATGGGTAAAATATATATCACTTTTAGGAATAGTGTGCGAACTTGCACTATCCGCAAGACAAATATCTTCACAATATGTCCTTGCCATTTTTATTGAAAAACAAATGATAATAATAATAAAATGAGTAGAAGTACATGCACAGTAAAATTATTCACATGAATACTTAACAAACACATATACATATCAAATTATTCCATCATTGATCAAATAGCTAATATTTCCTTCAAAATTCTTAAAGAAATTAGATATATCATAATGAGTGGTGAAATTTTCATCATTTGAAACAAAACTTGTTTCCTTTCCTTTGTCATCCCTTTTTTATCCATTTTCAAGGATGCTTGATAAAGATCAACTAGGTGCCTTGGGGTACGACAGGTACGTGATCAATGGCCATTTCCACCATAATGGAAGCATTTATCCTCAATTGATTTACTTTACCCATTGTTTCTTTCTTTATCCCACTTTTGGTGAGATCCTTTCTTGTGAACATAATTTCTTTTCCTTCCATAATTTTTCTTGTTATCAAAATCTTACCATTTACCTCTTCTGGGGTTATAATTTGCCGCATTTGCTTCAAGAAATGGGGCGGCGCCAGCTGGGCGCGCTTCATGATTTCTTAAGAGTAACCCATTGTTGTGCTCAGCAATAAGAAGGCAAGAAATTAGCTCAGAATATTTTTAAATCCTTTTTCTCGATACTGCTACTGCAGGAGCACATTCGAGGCATGGAAGGTCGATAAAGTTTTCTCTAACATATCGGGCTTGAGGAAGTATCACATGATTGTACCTTTTTTTCAAGGTCTTTCCACAGATCTGCAGGATCTTTTAATGTGTGATATTCATTTTTCAATCATACGTCAAGATGACGATGAAGGAAAATCATAGCTTTGGCTTTATCCTTCTGAGATGTATTATTTTCAGCCTTAATGGTATCTCCAAGATCCATTGAATCAAGATGAATTTTATTAGCATATAGTATCCATGATAAATAGTTGTTTCCAGATATATCAAAAGTATTAAATTCAAGATGAGAGAATTTCGACATAATAAAAATTTGTTACCTGAGTCTTCCTAAAAATTTGATCAGAGTCTCGTGGTGATAGCGTGTTGTAAAAAATATAAAATAAAAAAATATAAGTAGAAGACTCTAGTACCATAATTATTATCTCAATATAATAAAGATGATTAATATATTTACTAATATTATATGTAAAAAGTGAGAGAGAAGAATATTCAAAAATACTAGTAAAAGAGAGAGAATTGTATTAGTAATATAAAAGAGAGAGAAGATTTGTTATTGCTGTCTATAATTTCTCATATTGCTTTACTATTTATAGGCGTGTGAAGTTTACAATTTCAACTTCATTAATTTATGTTGATGAGTTCTATGGTGCCTTTTATTATGGTGCCTAGATTGCCTAACTTCCTTTTAAAGGTAAGAAATAAAATGTTTAAAGTAAAAAATAAAATATTTAAAATTTATTAAATATTATCTATTTGCCTTTTTTAGTAAGTTAGGCACAATCTCAAAGGCACCATAACATTCACCATTTATGTTTGCCATGGGAAGTTGAGCCATTCAATATTGAAATCAAACTTAACGATGGTCATCCACCTCACCTTTCATCTTTATCACAACATCTTTTACTTATTTACAGATCTTTGTTTTTAAATTTAAACTGTTTATAATTAATTTGACAGATTATACACGTTCGTTAATTCATTTATTTTTTATTTTTAAACAAAAATGAAAAAAAAAACCAGTTTTAGACTAAAAGAAATTTTGGACAACAAAAAGTCACTTTTGGACAAAAAAGACAAAACCTTAAACAAACATCTTTTTTAATGGATGAGTCGAAATTTTTGGGACAGTTAAAAAAACATTGCAAAAAAAATGATGGATTTTTTTTTTTGCAAAAATAACCTAAAAATTTTCTATTTTTTAAATTAATTGAACTCAATAAGTTTAGCCTAAAATTCAAAGGGACTTTATTTTTAAGGTAAAAATCCATCCGTTTAACGGATAAATAAGTTAGTCCCATGGATTTGGCCAACTTTGCTGGCTCCGCTTTAGTAAACCATATCCATATACAATGAAATTGTTTTTCAATAAAGAATAACAAGCCTCCACCAGAGTGTTACCTCAATTCTCAAGCATGAGTTATCTGAGTTTACGACTCATAATATTGGCTATTATCCTAAGAGAAATTGTGATGATACATCTTTTTTGTTTTTGACGGAATCATGGTATTCTCTATTTGAGTAAGTTAAAGATTAATTTATTGTGGTATTGAATTCTATTTAAGAATTTGTTGTTGGCCAATATAAGTTGCTACATATATAAGGCGAAATTCAAATCCTTACTTAAATGGACTAATAAGTCTACCACTAAACCAACTCAATTTGATTAATGGTGATGATACATTTAACCTTATTAGGAAACTTGGTCTCAAGCGTGGTCATTAGGCCTACTCAAGCACCTAGATTTCTAATTTCCTTCTCTATTTATTTCCATTATGAAGTCAACGACTACAAACATTTGGTTCCAAGATCCTTCATCCATATTGGAGTGCTAATGCCTAAGAGGATTTGTGATGCTTCCATTGAAACTCCCGAATTTCCTTTTTGATTTGAGAAAATGATATGTGAACAATCAAATTTTCGTAATCTACATGTATATTAAAATGGGATTTGGATCCTCTAAATTTTGAAACTTACTTTAGAGGGTAAAGTATGATCTATCACCATTTATTTCATAGATGGGACCAAGAAAAAACATGAGAGAGAAAACATTCAATGATAAGAGATTTAATTTTATCCTCTAAAATAAAAATCTAAAATTTAGAGGATTTAAATCCATTAAAATGTATCACTTTTCTTTTATTTTTTTTATGATCCTTCACTTTTAAATTCCTTTTCCCCCTTTAAATTGAACTATACCACCTCATTTTTTTAAATGTTTAAATATCGTTATTTCCTTCATTTTTATTGCTTTATTAATATATAATAGATTGTTCGGATATCGAATAATAATAATCTACTGCAAATTATATTCTCTGATATTGAATAAGATGTGCAACATATATATCATAACAATAAATATCTCATATAATAATAATAATAATTGTTCTTTTTTTATATATATAAAAGAAAAAACACAAATATAAATAACACAACTCTAACAAATTAAAATATAGCCATGCAAATGAGTTGTCTATATTAAATAAATATAAATAACAACTCTGTTCTTTTAATCATTAAAAATGAGTGAAACACACCCATTATCCATCTTAATGGTGTAGCTGTTTTGGACGCAAGGAAGTGAAGAAACTTTATTGCCGTACGGCTATGAAGATTGGGACACCTCAACCATAAGAGATACGTACACTTATGCATTATATTCTACAATGTATGTTAATTATTATTCATATATCATCGTATATATGTACTAATACATTCATCTTTTATTTAAGGTATTTGCTATGATGCCTAAAAAATATTATCTAATTACTAAAATAAATAAAATAATTAATTTTAAATTTAAAAATATAAAAGTTAAAAAATTTTAAATATTTTAAAATTATTATAAAAAATAATTTAAATAAAAATTAGACACGAAACAAAAAACATTATAAAATTGGCCTTTATTTAATTTGGATCTATCTTCTTGTTCTTCTTGTATCTTATTCTATGCCACCACTCACTTCTTGTAGATTTTAATGCACATCAAGTACACGTTCCAATCAGATTTGATGCAAGTTGTAGTTCTAGTTGTAGCCGCCTGGTCCATATTATTTTAAGTGCAAAAGGGACCCACGTCTAGCTCTTACTTTAGACAAGATATAAAAATCATTAAAAATAGAAAAAGTATATCAACCGATTCTAAATCAGTCAATAATGGGATAATTTAGTTAATTATAAATATAATAATTAGTTTTATTTATTTATGCGTATTTAAATTAGGAGGAGACACGATCAGTATCATTGCAATGTAAATCATAGAAATTGATTCGATTAGCTTCTGTCTCTTCACTTTTTTTCTCTCTCCAAATGCCTAAAACATGATAAATCAAAAAACAGATTTAGAATCATCAAATTTACAAAGAAAAGAAACATCCTAATACCTAGCATAAACACCATCTACGTAAAAGTTTTGGATTCACCCAAAAGTATTTGGCTGATTTTTGGCAATTTTTTGCTAAAACCATCTTAGTTCCCTATCATTATTGTTAAAAATATTATGAAATTATCGTTGCTTTAATAGAAATGTCTTTAAATTTTGTTATCAATAAAAATATTTTTAAATAATTTAAAAATATAAAAAATGTCCCATTGTAATTAAAGATCTCTTTGTTAATGAAAAATGTGTCGTAATTTCACTTGTTAATTTTAAAGTCTCACTTATCACATGAGAAGTTTCGTTTGCTATATTACTCTTTTTTATTAGCATAGAATCTCTTAGTTCACATATGCGTATTTTTGTTATGTTTTTAAATAATTTAAGAATATTTTTGTTGATAACAAAATTTGAGAACATTTTTATTAACGATAAAATATTTATATTATGAAAATGATAGTTTATATATAGTGTAAATTAATGTTATTTTTAATTATTGAGTACGGGATTAAATTGAATAGGAATGGGGCTAGTTGAAAGAGGGGATTTTCCAATTGGAGATCCTCTCACAAATTGATAGAAGTACTTATAAGAAATTTCAACGCACGCATAAATTAGTGACAATCTAAGAAGTATAAGGATTGAATTTGGATTAAATTGTTTATCTAGAATATTGTTAAGTTTCTTATTTATATATAGTGTTTGAATTATAAATTTCAAAAAAATGAGATGAATAACTTTTTTATAAACTAATGTCGTGCTGAAGTGGATGTTGGTCCAGTGTAGGGGTGAATATGGCCGGGTAAAACCGGGTTTGATGTGACCCAGATTTGACACGAAATATACATCGGGTTTATTTATTAGACCCGAACTCGACCTTAGATCCGATGAAACCAATACACTTTCGGGCCACAATTATACCGGGTAAAAACTGGGTCGTTAAGACGTTAACATTACATTACGTTGATACTTTCTTGTAAGCTAGCATGTAAAAATATCCAAATTTCCAAGATTTCAACCATTATTTAATATAGTAAAATTCACTTAGAAAAATATAACAAGAACCAACCCTTCTTTAAAATTAAAGTATAACCACAATCAATACTAAAGCAAAACCACAATCAATATTAATATTGTCTAATAATACCAAATATTTAAATCAATACAAATAACACAATATTATGCATTAGTCTAAAGTCTTATGCATTCTAAATATAAAACCTTAACTTATAGTCTTATAATGACTAATAACACAAAATATTAAGGTTTACAATATTTAAATTCCACATAAGAATAGTCATGATCCATCACTAATAACACAAAAAAATAATTGTGTATGATGACCAGGCCACCGGGCCGACTTCGGGTGACCCGAGCTATGGCCCGGACCCGACCCGAAATAATGACCGGATCTATTTTTGAGACCCTTACCCGACCCTAAATCTGATAAAATCACACCAAATTAGCTCCTAAAGTGTTCAGAACCGAACCGAACCTTCAGACCGGACCGGGTCTGGGCATCCCTAGTCCAGTGTAGGCCGGCGTGCCTCCAGCCATGGAGTTACCAGGTCGACCATTGTATTACACAAATTAATCAAAATTATATAAAGTATATTTTTTATTTTTAATATTTAATATTTAATTTTATCTCTA
>NC_029789.2:128968984-128969887 GCF_000816755.2 Arachis ipaensis
TAAAAAAAAATATTTTAACGAGCCGATTCAACAAATTTTGTAGGATTTTTTTAAAGCTTATTATTTAAATTTTTTTAACTAATAGACTTTACAAAAAATTTAAATTTAATATGTTTAATAAAATAAATCGAACCAAAGACAAACCTAAAATAAACCGAACTACAAACCTTTATCGAGTAGCCGAACCCACTTTTGCCCACGGAATCCCACGAAAGATATTAATGTTGTCATCTTGGCGCAAGTTGGAAATTATTAGGCATACACATGGGGTACTGGTTTAACAAATACCTGTACAATTGTCTACTGGAAAATAAGCAGAAATTAATGAAATGAAGAAGAAAAAATTTATAATGTCGAACTATATTTTTGGACACTAATATTTTACTATTTAGCTATTTGTTTATGAGTTAGGCACTGTTGTCTTTACCAAAATCATATGTTAAAAACTTAAAATAGGCAATAAAATATCGACTTGTTCATCACAAATTAAATACAATTTAATGACAGAAATTAACAATTTTTCCTATTTTAGATATTTATATTTTTGTAATACATGTACACAACCATTTTTTAAAATAAAGTATGTCTTTTGTTGTTAATATTTTTAAATTATTTAAAATTACTTCTAATATTTAATTTTTTAATTTAATTTTGTAATATTGTCCTTAACATTAAAAATAAATTTAAATTTTATTTCTGTCCTTAAATTTTTTACAGTCATGAATTACTTAAACTAATTTTTACTTTAATTCTACATTCAAAATAAAAAATCTTAAACCAACCTTAACTTCAACCATATCAAATCCCTCACTTCACCATTGCAACCACAATCCTCCTCACCTCACCGGCACCTCACTGCTGTCACCACAACACCATTTTTTATTCATTAGCATATAACATTTT
>NC_029789.2:128970045-128971924 GCF_000816755.2 Arachis ipaensis
TACCAGTGTATATTTTTTTCTATCCTAGTCCTAAGCGTTCTTTATTGTTACACATATATACACACATTATTTTCTTTTTCTCACCATATAGGTACACTTACATTTACCACTTCCTCACTAAAATACGTTCGCTCATTCAATGACTCTCATCCATATATAAAATACACCACACAAAACGTAGAGATATATCAAGAGAAGAGAGAAAGTAGAGGAAGAAGAAGGGAAGGAAGAGAAAGTGTCAGCGGGAGTCATTGCTGCCATCGCCGCTGTTGTCGAGTAAGGGAGAAAGAGTGAGAGAGGGGAAGTCTTAGAACTTGTATGAAGAGAGAAGAGAGCGCGCGACGGAGGAGAGGAAGGAGATAGTTGTTCCGCTGTCACCATCATACCTCTCTCACTGCTGCTTTTATCACCGTCGCTACCCAACAAGCAAAGAAAAAGGGTCGTTACATTATAGTACGGTATTAGAGAAAAATGCTTATGAGATGCAGGACATTATGTAAAAATATTAAATCGTATTTTAAGAAAAAATTGAAACAAAAAATGGGAAAGATGAAAGATAGAAGAATAATAGGTACGCCAATCGCGTTGCACGATTAAAGCGCATGCTTCGGCACAACCTAATCGAGGAAAACACTAGGGGTGGTAAGTGGGGAATCCCGCCCCGCCCCGCCTAGTGAGACGGTCCCAAAATCCCACCCCGTCCAACCTAGCGGCAGGCGGGTTAAGCCCGCCAAATATCCTCTTTTTTTTTTCTTTCTTTTAACTACTAAATAATATATATAAAGGCATAAAAAATTTCTTCTGTTTTTTATTTTTAACTATTATAATTTCTAAAGGTATAAACAAATTATAATTTTTATATTCACAAATATTAAAGTCTTTATAATTATAAATATCTAATTAACATAATTATAAACTAAGTTTTCATCCAAAACATAATTATAAATATTATTCCCAAAGCAAAATAAACATAATCCAATACATAATTATAAATATTGTCTCTAAAACAAAATAAACATAATCCAAAACATTCCATTTTTATCTTCATTCTTTTGTAAGTTGGGTTGGATGAAGTTGAATTTTGGCAAAAAATTATAAAAATAGTAAAATACCCATTACCAAAAAAATACTAAGCCTGGTGGAGAAGCTCACCCCGCCCCGCCAAAGCCCGCCAAAGCCCACGGTTTAAGCGGTGCGGGTTAGGCGGATTTTTACTATTTGGCGGTCCCAATTTTCTAGCCCAATCCGCATTTTTTGGCGGGTTACGCGGGCCGACCCGGCGGGTTTAGGCCCATTTGCCACCCCTAGAAAACACCTAACATTCCCAAACCGAGTGATTCACATTACCTATTACTTCTATTTTGTATATGATAATCCATTAGTATTTTCGTATACACTAACCATCAGTATTAAATTATTTAGATCTAATACCATGAGATATGCAATGGTAGACTAACGACATTAATCAATAGACAATAAGTATGCATATAAAATTCAAATTCTTGTAATTAATTAAGACAAGTCCTACTGCATGATAAACACCCAAAATATGTAGTGAAGCATAGTTAGTCCACTCCCAGACTCTAATCAGGAAGGACGACTCTGATACCATAATGTAACAACTCTTTCAAGAGAATACCATGCTTATGTTATGGCATTTCTACTAGAAGGACATTACGTGAACTTTCCTATTATTATCTATTTAATATATGAGTTTTTTCAACATTAATTTGATACCAATTATAAGAAAGGCCACTTTTTTTGTATTTTTTTTAAATGCGTCCGAAAATAAGATTAATGTAAATTATTTTCATTTTATATCAATTTTTGAGGATGAAAATTTTGTAACATCTCATATTTTTAAAAATCTAAATATGAA
>NC_029789.2:128971972-128977223 GCF_000816755.2 Arachis ipaensis
TTACATTTTATAAAATATGATTTACATGTTTATTTTAAAATTTAAATTAAAAATAATTATTTGAATTCATTGATATGTTGATGAATAAAATTTTATGTGTTCACAAAGCAATTTTATAGTATTACATGTTAATCCAATTTTTTTTTACCACTAAGGCATCGGAGTCCGGGTCGTCCCACTAAGCGGCTGAGATTATTGGGTCGCAGCCTCCAATCTCTGTGTAGTCTTCCTGCGTAACACACGTTGTGATTAGGATGATAGTTAATTCACTTTAAATCGAATAAATTTCAAAGTTAGAATTAATTAAAACTCGCATAATAAGCCGCAGACCGCTCATCATCAAATATCCCCTTATTGGCCTTCAACGTATGGGTATACTTAAAGGTATCCGCTAATATCGTCTCATGATCTAATAACTTAGACTACACATATTGTAACCAACTAATAAAATAAATCAAGTAACAATGAATTCAAGTAATAATTAACAAAGATTAGCAAATAAATATACTTCGACAACAATGAATTCAAGTAATATACTTCGACAACATCGGCAAAGCTTTGTTAGTTTTGTTCATCAAATAGCGACGCTTGAACTCCTCATTAGTACTAAAATGGACGTCTAGTTCCTTCTTAAGATCTGAACGGGACCAAATAGTGAGATGGTCGCGCCCCCTAACGAACATCTTGCATTATCTGCTAATGTTGCCTAGCTATCTGGTAGTCATAGATATTTCTAATCAAGATATCATATTTCTGATCCTATATAAATTTCTCTTGCACAAAGTAATTCAACAATACTAGTTAGTCAAAATAAAACACAGTTAAAATATAGTTAATTCAACAACATTATATTCTTACTACCCACTTCTGAAACTATCGCTCTTTGGTCTTAGCAGGGATCTTCGTGTAGTTCTACCATGGGTTATCGTACATGAATTTTATCACATTTGAGATATCTTGTGTACATGTATTGTTGTTTGGTGTAAACCTATCAATGAAAAACTTAATATTAGCAAACACATAAAAACACATAAACTTAACAAATTCAAAATAGATTACGGATAAAAGATATTAAAATAGTATGTACTCACTCCTGCATGCATCAGGTCAAATCCTCATCCGTATGACGGGCGGTGGTGAAGGAACATCTGGCTGGGACACATTAGAAAGAATCATCCACGACGAACTCTGTCGTTGGAGCTGTAGGGGGCGCAGGGGAACATAGCAGAAGGAGTCATGTAGTTCGAGTTCGCGACCATGATAAATTACTGGTCCGCTGAACCCACCTATGATATCACATGGGTCGACGGGGTAGTTGAGATAGAGGGTGATGACTGAGCGATCCCTGGAGATTCAGTGGAAACCCTCCTTCTACCACGACAACGAGACCCACTCGTTCTACCTCTGCTACCTGTTATTATGTTTGCAAAGAGAATATATTATTAACACTAATCAACATATATACAATGCAAATCCTTCAACATTTATATTATTTCAAAAAAATTTTTGACATAATCTCCCCTAAAATTGGACATATATATATATATATATAATTGCTGCAAATTCAAACAATCTCAATCCACGGCATGATACAAAACTCAATTAAACTTACAATATTTTTAATAGAATATATTAACTTATTTATACATTGAAAAGATAATATTTTTGTTTGAGTTATGCTAAGAATTTTCAACAAATAATGACGTCATAATATATTACTTCATATTTATTTATAATAGTTTCATAATTCCTATGCATTCATATAGATTAACATAATAAATATTCAATTGGAACTAATCCTTTACATTCTCATTAATTCATAGAAGTTATTACATTGCATAAATTACAAGACACAAGTATTAGCACAAATAACATATGATGATATAGGTAAAATATATAATTAATACAATTTATATAATATTAATTTTATATCTTCAAATATTATAAGCAAGTAAATTAAACTTAATAGATGAAATAATATTGATATAGTCACATAGAAAATACTGATTATTAATTATTTATGCTTTAACAATAAAATTTATATTCAATGGCCTAAACTCACCCTAATTAATATATCATTCTTCTAAAAGATATGCAATTAGCATATAATAACTAAATCCTAAATTTTAAATTAACATATAACTAAATTCTGAATCCTAAATTAATTTAATCCTAAATTTTAAATTAACATATGATAACTAAATTTTAAATCTTAAATTAAAATATAACTAAAACTTAAATACTAAATTAACTTAATCCTAAATCTTACATTAGTATATGATAACTCTAAATCCTAAATTAAAATATAACTAAATCATAAATCAACTTAAACAAAGAAAAAGAGTGACCATAGAACCTGAGTTTCGAACAGAAGAAGAAGAATTCAAGGGAGGGAGATGTAATGGCAGTGACAGCCATTGTGTAAAACTCGGTTAATTAATAAATAATTAAATAAAAAATTAATTATGAAACAAGGGGATTAGAAAATTAAATTTTATAATTTGAAGAAGTAAAAATATTTAAAATACAAATTAAAATACTAATTTTAACGATTTTGGCCTAAAACCGGGTCAACGGACCGAATTGGTTGAACTGAGCCCGCATTGGACTCAAGGCCCAATTTATAAAACCCGAGACTCAGCCATTCCTTCCCTTCATTTTACAATTTCACACTGAAAATGAGGGGGGAGGGAGGGGGAAGAGGAGCAAAACCTAGCTTTGATCTTTCAATTCAATATTCTTTTGGCCATAACTTTTAATCTGTAGTTTCAATCGTTGCACCGTTTGCGACCACGCGTTCGTGTCGCCAATCCGAAAAAAGTGGTTAGAAACTCTGATTTTCATGCTCAGTTCTTCTTTCCATTCAGATTCACATTTTTTATTTGAATATTGAGATATTTTCATGATTTTGATGGTTTATGTCAATCTAGCATTGGGTAATTATTGGGTTTCATCCCAATTATCTGTGGATAAGGTAAAGAAACTTTAAATCTTGTGAATTAGTGAATTAGTAAATTCTAGTATTAATTATGATGAAATTAGATTGAATACGTGTGAATTGAAGTCAAATTGGTGAACTTGAGTGCTTGAATTGGAGCCTTGGTGGCAAGGACTAGCTAAATTGACAAATTGAAAACTTGGAGACTTGTGAAAAAGATGTTTTTAGTGGTGTTTAATCTTGGAGAGAAATCGGCCAAGGTATGGTTTCCGTTTCTTGTAGTTAATATGTAATTTTGCGAAAAACTTAGGCTACTTATCTCTAAGATATGATTGAATTTCATATTTTGGTTGATGGAATTGTGTGTAATATGTGACTAATTGAATAGAGGTTGGATAAGAGCTTGTGAATGTTATATTGATGTATAATGATTGTGATGGATTGGAATTGTGTATATTTGGTGTGATTATTGCTTTGATGGTAAACATTCGAAGTTATTGAAATGAATAAATTGGGAATTGAACGGTTTAGGTGATGGAATTGGTATGATTAAATTTGAAATTGAATTGTGAGTTTTGGAAAACTAGAGGAGTTAAACTTTTGGTAAAAACTGAATTTTTAACCAATTTTGATGGACCATAACTTGACGTTCGGATTCCTAAATCTTGTGAAACTTATTTTGAATAAAAATTGGGTCCGTGAAGTTTGTAACGTTCAAAGAATGGACTGAAAATTATTTTTAACGAAAAAGTTATGCACATTGGAAGTTTGGTGTAAAAATTTGATTTTTCTGAACTTAACATCTTTTTGGCAAAACTGATATGCTTGCATACGCGACAGTGTTACGCGACGCGAGTATTGGCCTCTGCCACAGACTCACGTACGCGAAATCTGGCTACGTACGTGACATTGTCACTTTTACACTCATGCGTATGCGACAAGTAGCATGCATACTGATAAACTACTATTTTATAGTTTATCTTGTGCTCAATTGAGTGGTTTATATCTACTCTTTACCCACTTATTCATAATATTTGCATGGTTTTATATTGCCTTCCTAATTATGTGCTTTGATTGAAAACATGCTTCTTTGATCTTATATTTGCTTATTATTAATCCTCTCTTATTACCATTAGATGCCTTGATATGTGTGTTAAGTGTTTTCAGATATTATAAGGCAGGAATGGCTTGGAGGATGGGAAGAAAGCATGCAAAAGTGGAAGGAATGCAATAAGTTGGAGAAATTGCTAAGCTGTCCAGCCTGACCTCTTCGCACTCAAACGACTATAACTTTAGCTACAGAAGTCCAAACGACGCGGTTCTAGTTGCGTTGGAAAGCTAACGTCCGGGGTTTCGATTTGATATATAACATGCTATAGTTCCCCTGACGCTAGGCGATGCGACCGCGTGATCCATGCGGCCGCGTCGCAGTAACGAAAAACCAGCATGGCAAAATTCGAACCCAGCGAATTCTGGACTGTTTTTGACCCAGTTTGCAGCCCAGAAAACACATATTAGAGGCTATAAAGTGGGAGAATGTATCCATTTATGGATTGCTCTAACACTAGTCTCTCCACAGGAGTTGACTAGGACTTGAGAATCAAGCTAATTAGTCCACTTGACTTAACTAAGTGGGATTAAAATCCAATTCTCATCACATATGATAAGGATAACAAGGACAGGATTTCCAGTTCTTATACCTTGCCAAGAGATTTTATTATTATTATTTTATTTTATTTTACTTGTCATATAACATATTCCCTCCTTACTTCCAAAATCCCAATTTACAAACTCATAACCAATAATAAGAACATACCTCCCTGCAATTCCTTGAGAAGACGACCCGAGGTTTGAATACTCGGTTATCAATTTCAAAGGGGTTTGTTACTTGTGACAACCAAAACATTTGTATGAAAGGACTTTTGAAGGTTTAGAAATTATACTTGCAACGAGGATTTATCCGCAAATTTCTAGACCACACAAAAGTCATCTCATCAAAATGGCGCCGTTGCCGGGAAATTGCAAACGTGTGTCTTATTATTGGTTATTGTAAATATTTTATTTTTGCTTGTTTATTTGTTTTTATTTTTGCTTTTCCATAAATTAAGAGGTTATTTGTTTTTATTTAGTTATTAAAAAAAAATTTTCAAAAATGTGTTTTAGTGTTCATCTTGATCTTCAAGTTGTTCTTCACGTTCATCTTGACCTTCAAGCCGTTCTTAGTTGTTTTCTTCGTTTTGATCTAAAAATTTGAAAATTGGTGTCATTTTATTATTTTTCTCTTTCCTCATTAAATTCAAAAATATTTTTAAT
>NC_029789.2:128977561-128980144 GCF_000816755.2 Arachis ipaensis
ATGTTGAGGAGGGTGTACAACCTCCAAGGCATATCACAGTTAAAGACTTGGAAGAGGTTGATCAAGAGATGGAGATTCAAGAAGAGGAAGCACAACCTCCCATGCCCTTGGAAAGCAATGAAGAGAAGATTGAATTGGAAGAAAGCTACCAAGAGGAAGAGGTTGAAATTGAAGAAGCTTGCAAAGAGGTGGTAATTATCAGAGAAGAGCACAAGGGAGTGGAGCTTGCAATTTCATTAAAAATACCTCCCCCTAAGTTGCCATCATCCTTCACAACATTCAAGTGGGTAAAATTCATATCCCTTAGCTTTCTAATTCCACTTGAATATGGGCTACTGGAGACGGATGGCCAACTTAGAGCTCTTTGTGACATTAAGAGTAAGAGGAAGATGGTCAGTGGTAAGAATTATCCTGCAAGGTTCATTATGGTTGGAAGCTTTAAGTTTAAACGCAAAGGTTGGTATAAAGCTCAACTGAATGGGTCTAGGAAGTTGTTTGGCCGCTTTAGTGAGAATTCAGATTGCTTGCTACCCGGATGGAATCATAATGATCAACACAAAGACGGGTGTAAAAGCAAGATTTGGGATCCTGGAATCTGCTCTGACACTTGTTACCCCGGGAGCCTAAGAATCTGTTTGAAGCTTCTTAAGGGCTTTACATGCTTAGTTTGGGACCTTGGAGGTTACTGGAATCACAAACATTGGTGGAGATTCCTGGATGAATACAAGCATAAGCCACCATAACAGGGTGCTCACCAAATGTCCAACTTAAGGACTTTAACTAAAAGTGCTAGGTGGGAGACAACCCACCATGGTATAATCGTTCCTTTTTCATTTTTATTTAGTTTTGTTTGTTTTTGAGTTTTATTTTATTTTATATTGAACCTGGAGTTTTGCATCACATTCATATTAACACTGCATTCTGCATTTTTTTTAGATTATCAAAAAAAAAAAAAAAACTTTCGCCACGCGACGCGATCGCATCAGCGACGCATTCGCGTCGTAAGGAGAGTAAAGAAAAAATAAAGATGAACAGAAAGTCACGCTGGAGCGTGGCTGGAGGCGTGCCAATAGCACAAATCAACCCACGCGACCGCGTCGCTGACGCGTTCGCGTCACATGGGAACTTTGGCCTCCCACGCGACCACGTCACCCACGCGGCCGCGTGACCTGAAAATCGACGTCAAAAGGGTGCATGGCCGAAAGTTGTGCTGGAGTTGGGCTGGACTCGTGCTGGAAGCCTGAGCCCTCCCACGCGAACGCGTGCACCACGCGACCGCGTCATATTGAAGATAAGGCCATCCACGCGATCGCGTCACCCACGCGATCGCGTCTCCTAGATTTTTGGCAAAAGAATTTTGAACAGAGAGTTGCGCGACCGCGAGGCTGCACTCGCGCCAATCGCACAAATCAGGTCACGCGATCGCGTGACCCACGCGTCCGCGTCACAAGCGGCGCACAGAATATCCAGATCAGCCAATTTTCTTATCCTTTCTTCTCTATTCCTTATTTTTCTTATCTTTTCTTATTTCTTCCTTCTTCCTTTCTTATTTTCCTTCACCTCCATTCTATTTTATTTGCATATTTCATTCATTGCATCTTAATTTTGTGCATATTTTTATTTTCTTTTCTAAAATTAATTATTTTTCCTCTTGGTGTTAAAATTTTCTTATTTCACTGTTGCAATTTTCTCTTGAATTATTTTGGGTGCTTCATGACTTGTTTTATTCTGATTGGGTAATATTATTTAAATCAATGCTAATTTTTATATTACTGATATTTCTTTTGCATTGACATGAACTTACATTGTCTTTCATTACCCACTCTCTTCCCTATGTTGCAAATTTTTGCACTCTTGATCTGCCATGTACTTCTATTATTTTCTCACTTGCATGTTGTAGCTACCATGTAATTGAGACCCTTATTATCTGGCATTTATACCCATATTTTATTTATTTTCTATCTTTATTTTTGGGTTACTTTTTCCTTCCCCTCTTCTTTCAGGATGGCCACCACAAAGGAAGAGAAAAAGCTTCTTAATGGGAGAGACAAACAAGTTCCTACGCACATTCCTTGATGAGAGGAGCATCAGTTGAAGCAACCCGTCACTTGCACATCTTAGCATGCACCGAGGACAGTGCAATCTTTAAGTGTGGGGAGGTCGATACCGATCTCCGTGGGTTAGTACCTTCCTATCTCAAACACCAATGATTTATTTTTCTTGTTAGTTGTTGCATTTGCATATTTAATTGCATATTTATTTGATTTTTTTGCATATTTTACCACTTGATTAAAGTAATATTTTCTTTTTCAAGAAACCTTTTAGAAAATTTCACTAATTGAATAAAATTTAATGTTACACTTGTTTGAAGAGATATTATACTGGAACATAGTTTAGAACTCGAACACACAAAACCTGTGAGATTTTTGAGCCTATTTGAATTGGTTGCATTTTATCAACCAAAATTCTGTTTTAGTGTGTATTTTTCTCTCTAAAATTGTGATCTTTGTCTTGCTTAATTCTATATTTCAATGGTTTGATGTATGCAAGCACTTATATGATTGAGGCCTTTGTTTCACTGAG
>NC_029789.2:128981228-128981425 GCF_000816755.2 Arachis ipaensis
TTTTTGAGCCTATTTGAATTGGTTGCATTTTATCAACCAAAATTCTGTTTTAGTGTGTATTTTTCTCTCTAAAATTGTGATCTTTGTCTTGCTTAATTCCCATTGTTCATTGTTTGATGTATACATGCACTTATATGATTGAGGCCTTTGTTTCACTGAGCTTACATACCCATATGGCCTTACCTTTCTTTGCAAAC
>NC_029789.2:128981555-128992013 GCF_000816755.2 Arachis ipaensis
TTTAAGAATTGGGTATTATATATCTTTATGAAAATGTGAAAGAAATGTTTAGAACATGATTCATGCATTCAATAATTTAATCATATGCATTGAGAAAAATAAAAAAAAAAAAGAGAAAAGAAAAAGAAAAAGAGAAAAAGAAAAAGAAAAGAAAAAAAAAAGCAAATAATAAAAATGGGACAAAATGCCCCAAAGTTAAGTGTTGAAAGCAATGCATATGTACTGTACTTGAAATTTGAATGCATGAATACATGGATAACATGGTTAATGGACAGTTAGGTTTTTGTATTATGATTACATGGATTGTTTAAGTTAGGTGGAAAGTTTAAGTTAATTAAAGATTCAGATTTTAGTCCACTTGGCCAAATACAATCCTACCTTGACCCTAACCCCATTACAACCCTTAAAAGACCTCTTGATATGTGTATCTGTGCATCAAATTTATGTTGATTGTTAGATGAAGAGCAAGCCTTAGAAAGCAAGGTTAGTAGAGAATTGAGAAAATCGAACCTAAAAACACTTGAGTGATTAGAGTGTATACACTGCCAGTGAGGGTTCGAAGCTCAATTCCTTGTTCCCTGCTTTCATGAGCTATTTTCTTCTTGCAAGTCTATTTGTACTTCATTTTTTTATGATTTGAATTAGTGAAATCTAGTTCATATTTATTCTTGGAGAACTTATTTACTCTTAACCAAGTAGGTAGAAACATTTTTTTGCATGTAGTTGCATTCATAGGTTGTATTTCATACATTCTACCATTCCTCTTCATCTTTATAGTTTCTCTTGAGCTTAGCATGAGGACATGCTTTTGTTTAAGTGTGGAGAGGTTGATAAACCACTATTTTATGGTTTATCTTGTGCTCAATTGAGTGGTTTATATCTACTCTTTACCCAATTATTCATAATATTTGCATGGTTTTATATTGCCTTCCTAATTATGTGCTTTGATTGAAAACATGCTTCTTTGATCTTATATTTGCTTATTATTAATCATCTCTTATTACCATTAGATGCCTTGATATGTGTGTTAAGTTTTTTCAGATATTATAAGGCAGGAATGGCTTGGAGGATGGGAAGAAAGCATGCAAAAGTGGAAGGAATGCAATAAGTTGGAGAAATTGCTAAGCTGTCCAGCCTGACCTCTTCGCACTCAAATGGCTATAACTTTAGCTACAGAGGTCCAAACGACGCGGTTCTAGTTGCGTTGAAAAGCTAACGTCTGGGGCTTCGATTTGATATATAATATGCTATAGTTCCCCTGACGCTAGGCAACGCAACTGCGTGATCCATGCGGCCGCGTTGCAGTGACGAAAAACCAGCGTGGCAAAATTTGAACCAGCGAATTCTGGACTGTTTTTGACCCAGTTTGCGGCCCAGAAAACACAGATTAGAGGCTATAAAGTGGGGGAATATATCCATTCATAAGAGGCTCTCATATTTATAATTTTAGGAGTAGATGTAGTTTTTAGAGAGAGAGGTTCTCTCCTCTCTCTTAGGATTAGGATTTAGGATTTCTCTTAGTTTTAGGAGTGACTCTCAATCCCAGGTTCTTTATTTTTATTTATTTTCTCAATTTAATTTATGAACATCTATGCCAGATTTAATTTCTTTTGTTAATGCAATTCGAGGTATTTTCAGATTTAAGATTGCTTTGCTTATATTGATGCTTTTAATTTAATTTAGATATTTTTCTCCCTTTTGGCTTTGGTCAAGTGATTGGTAGTACTTGAGTTATCAAACTCAGCAAGTGATTGAAATTGGCAGATTTTGCTTTAGCTAGGATTGCTCTAACACTAGTCTCTCCACAGGAGTTGACTAGGACTTGAGAATCAAGCTAATTAGTCCACTTGACTTAACTAAGTGGGATTAAAATCCAATTCTCATCACATCTGATAAGGATAACAAGGACATGATTTCCAGTTCTTATACCTTGCCAAGAGATTTTATTATTATTATTTTATTTTATTTTACTTGTCATATAACATATTCCCTCCTTACTTTCAAAATCCCAATTTACAAACTCATAACCAATAATAAGAACATACCTCCCTGCAATTCCTTGAGAAGACGACCCGAGGTTTGAATGCTCGGTTATCAATTTCAAATGGGTTTGTTACTTGTGACAACCAAAACGTTTGTATGAAAGGACTTTTGAAGGTTTAGAAACTATACTTGCAACGAAGATTTATCCGCAAATTTCTAGACCACGCAAAAGTTCTCTCATCACATACGCGGAACCCCTTCTCTGCCCACATACTCGCGTTGCAGGGATGGTCCGCGTAGCGACTTTAGCAAATTTTGAACTCATGCGTACACGGGCGGCTTAGAATATTTTTTGTTATGAATTTAGAGCCGGTGACTTAGAATTGTAGAGCAAGTGGATTAGCCAGAGTGCTTGTGGAGTGTACTAAGTGGATTAAAGAGAACATATCAGAGTATAGTGGAGATAAGTTGGAAGAAGCATATTTTGATTATAAAACTATATTTTCATTATAAAATTGATTTCGAATGATTGTTCATCTTAAGCTCTCTTTCCCAAAAGTGCTACCCCAGTGAGATGGTGGAAGGTGAGGATCCCCTTCTTTGTTCCTCCTGGTATTGTAAAATCGCCTCCAATGAGGATGGTGGGAAGATAGTGATAAACCACTATTTTATGGTTTATCTTGTGCTCAATTGAGTAGATTTTATCAGCTCTTTACCTACTTATTCATACTATTTGTATGGTTTTACATTTGCCTTCCTAATTATGTGCTTTGATTGAAAACATGCTTCTTTGGCCTTAAGTTCCCTATGTTTTAATCCTCTCTCATTACCATTAGATGCCTTGATATGTGTGTTAAGTGATTTCAGAGATTACAGGGAAGGAATGGCTCAGAGGATGGAAAAGAAGCATGCAAAAAGTGGAAGGAATACAAGAAGTTGGAGAAATTGCTAAGCTGTCCAGCCTGACCTCTTCGCATTCAAACGGCTATAACTTTAGCTACAGAGGTCCAAACGACGCGGTTCTAGTTGCGTTGGAAAGCTAACGTCTGGGGATTTGATTTGATATATAATATGCCATAGTTGTCCTGACGCTAGATGACGCGACCGCGTGCTCCATGCGGCCGCATCGCAGTGACGAAAATCTAGCGTGGTTGAATTCGAGACCAGCAAATTCTGGGCTGTTTCTAACCCAGTTCTCGGCCTAGAAAATACAGATTAGAGGCTGTAAAGTGGAGAAATGCATCCATTCATAAAAAAAATCTAGTGAACAGTACGGAGCATGACTTTGTACTGGAACAAGTAGAGGAAGCCGGAATTATTGAAGAAGAAGAATTGGTTGAAGACTTAGGAGATGCTGAATCTCCTTGGAAAAGTCAAAACATAGAGCCTCCTTCCAAGACGGTTGCAATTGATGTTGAGGAGGGTGTACAACCTCCAAGCCATATCATAGTTGAAGACTTGGAAGAGGTTGGTCAAGAGATAGAGATTCAAGAAGAAGAAGCACAACCTCCCATGCCCTTGGAAAGCAATGAAGAGGAGATTGAATTGGAAGAAAGCTACCAAGAGGAAGAGGTTGAAATTGAAGAAGCTTGCAAAGAGGTGGTAATTATCAGAGAAGAGCACAAGGGAGTGGAGCTTGCAATTTCATTGAAAATACCCCCTAAGTTGCCATCATCCTTCACAACATTCAAGTAGGTAAATTTCATATCTCTTAGCTTTCTAATCCCACTTGAATATGGGCTACTGGAGACGGATGGTCAACTTAGAGCTCTTTGTGGCATTAAGAGTAAGAGGAAGATGGTCAGTGGTAAGAATTGTCCTGCAAGGTTCATCATGGTTGGAAGCTTTAAGTTTAAATGCAAAGGTTGGTGTAAAGCTCAATTGAATGGGTCTAGGAAGTTGTTTGGCCGCTTACGTGAGAATTCAGACTGCTTGCCACCCGGATGGAACAATATTGCTTAACCAAAAGACGGGTGCAAAGGCAAGGTCTGGGACCCTGGAATCCATTCTATCAATCACCACTCTTGGGGCCTAATCACTTGCTTTAACTTACTTGAAGGCTTTCTGCGCCTAGTTTGGGATCCCGGAGGTTACTGGAGATACAAACATTGGTGGAGATTCCTGGATGAGTTCAAGCACAAGCCACCATAACAGGGAGCTCACCAAATGTCTAACTTAAGGACTTTAACTAAAAGTGCTAGGTGGGAGACAACCCACCATGGTATGATCGTTCTTTTTTCATTTTTTTTATGTAGTTTTATTTGTTTTCAAGTTTTATTTTATTTTATTATATTGAACCTGGAGTTTTGCATCACATTCATATTAACACTGCATTTTGCATTTTTTTCAGATATAAAAAAAAAAAACGCACGCGACGCGTTCGCGTCGCTGACGCGTCCGCCTCACTAGTGCGTTGAGGAGAAAAGAATTGAACAGAGAGTCACGCGAAAAGCGTGGCTGGAGGCGCGCCTTTAGCATCATTTGACCCCACGCGACCGCGTCAGGTGGGAACTTTGGCCTCCCACGCGACCACGTCACCCACGCGGCCGCGTGCCCTGAAAATCGACGTAAAAAGGGTGCATGGCAGAGAGTTGAGCTGGAGTTGGGCTGTACTCGTGCTAGAAGCTAAAGCCCTCCCACGCGAACGCGTGACCCACGCGTCCGCGTCATATTGGAAATAAGGTCACTCACGCGATCGCATGCCCCACGCGACCGTGTCACCCTGGATTTTGGCAATACTAAGTTTTGAACAGAGAGTTGTGCGACCGCGAGGCTACACTCGCGCCACTAGCACAAATCGAGTCACGTGACCGCGTGCCCCACGCGTCTGCGTTGCCTGACCTTATTGCGCACCACGCGACCGCGTCACCCACACGACCGCGTTGCCAGCGTCACACAACCTATCCAGATTAGTGCCAATTTTCTTATCTTTTCTTCTCTAATCCTAATTTCTTCTATCTTTTCTTCTTTCTTTCTTACCTTGTTTCTTTCCCTTCTCATTCTTCTTATCTTTTATTTTATTTTATTTATTTGCATATTTCGTTCATTGCATCTTAATTTTGTGCATATTTTTGTTTTCTTTTCTAAATTCATTATTTTTCCTTTGGTGTTAAAATTTTCTTATTTAACTGTTGCATCTTCTCTTGAATTATTTTGGGTGCTTAGTGACTTGTTTTATTCTAGATAGGTAATATTATTTATATCAATGCCAATCTTTTATATCTGTATTACTTTTACATTGACATAAATTTTTATTATCTCTCCTTACCCACACTCTCTTCCCTATTTTTGCAAATTTTTGCATTCCTGATTTGCCATGTACTTCTACTGTTTTCTCATTTGCATGTTGTAGCTACCATGTAATTGAGACCCTTATTATCTGACATTAACACCCATATTTTATTTATTTTCTATCTTTATTTTTGGGTTACTCTTTCTTTTCTCTTTTCTTTCAGGATGGCCACCCGGAAGAGAACCGGAAGACGTTTACATGGGGAGACAGGCAAGTCAATCTGCACAATCTATAGAGAAAGGCATCAGTTGGAGCAGCCCATCCACTTGTACATCTTAGCATGCACCGAGGATGGTGCAATCTTTAAGTGTGGGGAGGTCGATACCGATCTCCATGGGTTAGTACCTTTCTGTTTCAACACCAATGTTTAAATTTTCTTTGTTAAATTAGTTATTGCATTTGCATATTTGTTTGATTTTATGCATTTAGTTACTACTTGGTTAAAGTAATATTTTCTTTTTCAAGAAAATTTTTAGAGCATTTCACTAATTTGAATAAAATTTAATGTTACACTTGTTTGAAGAGATATTATACTGGAACATGGTTTAGAGCTCGAACACACAAAACTTGTGAGATTTTGAGCCTATTTGAATTGGTTGCATTTTATCAACCAAAAATTTTGTTTTAGTGTGTATTTTTCTCTCTAATATTGTGATCTTTGTCTTGCTTAATTCTATATTTCCATTATTTGATGTATGCATACACTTACATGATTGAGGCCTTTGTTTCACTAAGCTACATACCCATATGGCCTTACCTTTCATTATCATTTGCAAACCAATTTGAGCCTATTTTACCCCTTTGTTCCTTACTTTAGCTCATCACTAACTCTAAGCGAAAAACAATAATGTCCTTAATTTGAATCCTTGGTTAGCTTAGACTAGTGAAAGTGCTCATGAATTAAGTATGGGGAAATTGGGATTGAAAACATTTGGTTTGATAATTAAATATGTTAGAATTTTCTGAAAATGTGAAAGAAATGTTTAGGACATGTTCATGCATTCAATAATTTAATCATATGTATTGAGAAAAATAAAAAAAATATATAATAAAAAAAGAGAAAAGAAAAAGAAAAAGAGAAAAAGAAGAGAAAAAGAGCAAATAAGTAAAAGGGGACAAAATGCCCCAAAGTAAATGGTGAAAGCAATGCATATGTACTGTACTTGAAATTAGAATGCATGAATATGTGAAAAACATGGTTAATGGATAGTTAGATGTGGTATTATGATTACATGGATTGTCTAAAGTTAGGTGAAAAGTTTAAGTTAATTAAGGATTCAGATTTTAGTCCACTTGGCCAAATGCAACCCTACTTTGACCCTAACCCCATTACAACCCTTAAAAGACCTCTTGATATGTGTATATGTGCATTAAATTTATGTTGATTGTTAGATGAAGAGCAAGCCTTAGAAAGCAAGGTTAGTAGAGAATTGAGAGAATCGAACCTTAAACACTTGAGTAATTAGAGTGTATACACTACCAGTGAGGGTTCGATGCTCAATTCTTTGTTCCCTGCTTTCATGAGATATTTTCTTCTTGCAAGTCTATTTGTACTTCATTTTCATAATTTGAATTAGTGAAATCCAGTTCATATTTATTCTTGGAGAACTTATTTACTCTTAACCAAGTAAGTAAAATCATTTAGCATGTAGTTGCATTCATAGGTTGCATTTCATACATTCTATCATTCCTCTTCATTCTTTATAGCTTCTCTTGAGCTTAGCATGAGGACATGCTTATGTTTAAGTGTGGGGAGGTTGATAAACCACTAATTTATGGTTTATCTTGTGCTCAATTGAGTGGATTTTATCAACTCTTTACCTACTTATTCATACTATTTGCATGGTTTTACATTTGCCTTCCTAATTATGTGCTTTGATTGAAAACATGCTTCTTTGGCCTTAAGTTCCCTATGTTTTAATCCTCTCTCATTACCATTAGATGCCTTGATATGTGTGTTAAGTGATTTCAGAGATTACAGGGCAGGAATGGCTCAGAGGATGGAAAGAAAGCATGCAAAAAGTGGAAGGAATACAAGAAGTTGGAGAAATTGCTAAGCTGTCCAGCCTGACCTCTTCGCACTCAAACGGCTATAACTTTAGCTACAGAGGTCCAAATGACGCGGTTCCAATTGCGTTGGAAAGATAACGTCCGGGGATTCGATTTGATATATAATATGCCATAGTTGCCTTGACGCTAGGCGACGCGATCGCGTGCTCCATGCGGCCACATCGCAGTGACGGAAATCCATCGTGGTTGAATTCGAGACCAGCGAATTCTGGGCTGTTTCTGACCCAGTTCTCGGCCCAGAAAATACAGATTAGAGGCTATAAAATGGAGGAATACATCCATTCATAAAAAAAAGCTTTCACATTCACAATTTTAGGAGTAGATGTAGTTTTTAGAGAGAGAGAGGTTCTCTCCTCTCTCTTAGGATTAGGATTTAGGACTTCTCTTAGTTTTAGGAGTGACTCTCAATCCCAGGTTCAATGTTCTTTTTATTTATTTCTCCAATTTAATTTGTATGTCAGACTTAAATTCTTTTGTGAATACAATTCGAGGTATTTTCAGACTTAATTTTGCTTAGCTTTATTTATATGAATGCTTTTAATTTAATTTAGATATTTTCCCTTTTGGTCTTGGTTAAGAAATCAGTAACTCAGAAATTATCCAACTCAATAGCATAATTGATAATTGTTATCCTTGCTAATTGAATTGGTCTTCAATAATCCCAATCTTTTCTTAGGAATTAACTAGGATTCAAAGATCTAACTAATTAGTTGCTTGACTTTCCCTTGTTATAGCAAAGGTTAACTAAGTGGAATTAAGATTCAATTTTCATCATCATTGATAAGGATAACTAGACTGGACTTCCAATTTCTCATACCTTGCCAAAAGTTTATTTTACAGTTATTTATTTATTTTATTTGTCATTTAAATATATCTGTGCTCATTGCCCAAGCTCCAAAATCCACAATTTACATAACTCATAACCAATAATAAGAACATACTTCCCTGCAATTCCTTGAGAAGACGACCTGAGGTTTGAATACTCGGTTATCAATTTTTAAGGGGTTTGTTACTTGTGACAACCAAAACGTTTGTATGAAAGGACTTTTGAAGGTTTAGAAACTATACTTGCAACGAGGATTTATCCGGAAATTTCTAGACCACGCAAAAGTTCTCTCATCAGATAGGATCCCCTTATTTGTTCCTCCTAAACATATGAGAACATAACTCTTGAGTAAACGCAAGGGTTGTGGTTTCACCTCACTTGCTCCAGGCTGGTTGTTGAGGCTCCCCGGGTAGGTGCAAGGATATTGTTTGCCCCACTTACTCTGGATTAAGATTATTTTGAGCTTTTTAGGTAGACGCAAAGGTTGTGGTTTTGTACCACTTGCTCCAGGATGGTAATTGATATTTATCTAAGTCACGAGTCTTCATGGGTTCACGCAGTGGCTCACCCCTACTTGCTCCAAGTTGAGATTTGAGATTCTGTTGACCCTGCGTCACAAGTGTGGCCAGCCACTTATACTTTTCTTGAAGATCTCCCCCAATGAGATGATAAATGAATGATTATATATATGCATAGACTCTTGGGGAAGCACGCACGCAGGAACTGTCTAGGGTTTGCTATTAGACATGGCAGGTTTGGCTGGATAACCGACAGATAAGACTCATCGGCCATAGAGTAGACATGCATCATGTGCATTGTATGATTTGTTTGAGTATGTATATTGTGTTTGGGTTTGCCTAATTGTTTATTTATATTTATATGCTACGTGACTTAAATGTTGTATTTATTTTCTTAACTGTGTGTTACTTATATGCCTTGTATGTGTTTGCTTTGAGAGATTCTTCATGCTGGTGGAGGTGATGCTGAGGGTTGTCCCAAACTGGCGATTGAACAGTTTGTAGAGAACTGGAATTAAAAAAGATAGAGTATAATTCCTAGGTAGAATTACCATATTTCTGGTTAGTGAGAACTCTAGGCTTTGATTTGGATTGCCTTCGACTTCCTAAAGCCTTATATCTTAACTATTTGAGTACTGTTATCATACCGAGAACCTCCGGTTCTCATCCCATACATATTTTGTTATTTTTTAGATGTAGGACGTGTATTTTGTTATTTTTTAGATGTAGGACGTGTGGCACCTCGCTGAGTGTGCTGGAGACTCTTTGAGAGCAAAGAACTACTTTTGGGGAATTTGTAATATATATATATATATACCTTGTATTCTCCACTGTTATATTAAAACTTGTATTTGTCCCTCTTAGAGGTCGACTCGAAAAATTAGGATTGGTACTTTATCTTTTAGTTTTTTTTGGATATATATATATATATTTTTTCTCTTCAGTTTTCTGTTATCAACGCTTTCTTCTCGAAATGTTTCGGGTGCTATGAGATTTATCCTTTGTTTTGCTTACCTTTTTGTTTAAAACTCTTAGTTAAACTATCTTTCATATATATAAATGTACGTATTCTTGTTTTTAGAGGTCGTAGCGTCTCACCACCTTTGATTTACGACCTAGATGTAAAGTTCTGTGTGGTAGGGTGTTACACGCTGCTGGTAGAGCGCTGTGGCAGTACTAGAGGCGATGGCAAGACACGAGAGAGAGAGAGAGAGAGAGAGAGAGTCATGGCTGACGGAGGAGAGAGGAGGAACGAGTTAGTTTTAGTGAGGGGGAGAGGCAGCAACCACAGGAGGCGCCGGCGGGGCTGACGGAGCGATGGGAAGAGGAGAGGGTTAGACAGAAAGTCCATGGGAGAAGAGAAGTTAGAGAGAGAGAGAGAGATGAGATTTCGAAATGAAGGGGAGAGGACTCGTACTTTGAATTTTAGGGCTCGTTATCGTCGGATTTACTGGCGAATAAATCCGACGGTAATGCATTGCGGGTCACCAAAATGCAACGTTTCACTAATTGGATTTATCGGCAAATTCCCACATTACATTTCGCACCTATTTTCTTTATTTTTCTACTAATTATTATTGGCAAATTTATCATAAAAAATGAAAATCCATCGATAATGATTTTAACCTGATAAATTGCATACCAAAACCATTAATAAATCTGTTGAAAAACTAACGTTAATGTGCGATGCTAAATTTGACAATAAATCTAACAGTATTCAATACATTTTTTGTAATGAATATTTGAGAGGCTGAAACTCAAGTTCAAAG
>NC_029789.2:128992317-128994972 GCF_000816755.2 Arachis ipaensis
AAACTTTTTTAATTAATAATCTTATTAATGCGTGTCCTTAAAGAATATGGACATATGTAACACATGTAACCACATTAAACTTAATTACTACTAACTGATGAGTTCGAATTCCAATTGGCAATTGCCAACTAAACTAATCATTACCTTCGTTCATTCATTATGATTCTTTAAACACTTCCGGCCGGACACAATAATGCGAGTTGTTTTGTCGCACATTTCATACCAAATGTTGTGCTGATATTAATTATGACGGCCTATGTATAATTGGAATTTTCTTGATTAAACAATCTTGAACTTTATGCTGCTGTTATCGTCATTATGTGTAATTTATACTCTCAATTCTATTTGTTTTTTTCACCATAGGAATCTTAATTCCATGCGGCTGATTGGAACTCATGTTATTTTCTTTTAATTTTTTTCATAGAAGATCTCACGTTATTAATATTATTAATATGGTTTATTATTATTATACTAATTATTGTTTTAATGTTGACGGGTTAACCATAATACTTTTTAACTAATCCCTTATGGCCTTATCCAGCTCGATGTGTTGTCCGTTTTTGAGAAAATTTAATACGTGTTACGATAAAATCAAACACATGGAATGGATGTCTATTTATAACTTGGGCGGTAACTATGAAAGAGTCATTTTTTAAGGATGAACTAAAATAAATGAGAGTTGAATATAAGAGCATCTTACCTGTATAAATAGATGGCATCACTCAATACATTTTATACACAGTGAAAAAACAACAACAACTGAATATTATTCTCTCTTCCTTTATACACATAGCAATAATAAAAGCAAATGCTATTTTATTTCTCTTTACTTTTTATACTCCTTTCTATCTTTATATATATATAAATTATTATTGAGCTAATTATTTTAATACTAGAGTCTTCTATTTATACATCTTTATTTTATATATCTTTCACAACACGTTATCAGCACGAGACTCTGATCAAATTTTTAAGAAGACTCAGGTAACAAATTTTTCATTATGTCGAAACTCTCTCATCTTGAATTCAATGCTCTTGAAATATCTGGAAACAATTATTTATCATGGATATTAGATGCTGAAATCCATCTTGATTCAATGGATCTTGGAGATACCATTAAGGCTGAAAATAATGCATCCCAGAAGGATAAAGCTAAAGCCATGATTTTTCTTCGTCGTCATCTTGACGAAGGATTGAAAAATGAATATCTTACATTAAAAGATCCTGCAGATCTTTGGAAAGACCTTGAAGAAAGGTATAATCATCAGAAAACGGTGATACTTCCTCAAGCCCGATATGAATGGACGCATTTGCGTTTACAAGATTTTAAATCTATAAATGAATATAATTCTGCAATGTTTCGAATCACCTCACGAATGAAATTGTGTGGGAAAAAAATAACTGATCATGATATGTTGGAGAAAACTTTCTCAACCTTCAATGCCTCGAATGTGCTCCTGCAGCAGCAGTATCGAGAGAAAGGGTTTAAAAAATATTCTAAGTTAATTTCTTGCCTTCTTGTTGCTGAACGCAACAATGAGTTGTTATTGAAAAATCATGAAGCGCGCCCAGTTGGCGCTGCCCCATTTCCTGAAGTAAATGTGGCAAATTACCCCAGAAGAGGTAAATGGCAAGGTTTTAATAATAAGAAAAATTATGGAAAGAAAAAGAATTATGTTCAAAAGAGAGGATCTCACCAGAAGTGGGATAAAGAAAGGAATATCGGGCAGAATAAATCAACCGAGGAGAAGTGTTTTCGCTGTGGTGGAAAGGGCCATTGGTCTCGTACCTGTCGTACCCCAAGGCACCTAGTCGATCTTTACCAGGCATCTTTGAAAAAGAACGACAAAGGAAAGGAAATAAATTTTGTTTCAAATGATGCTGAGAACTCCACCACTCATTATGATGTATCTGATTTCTTTGAGGATCCTGAAGGAAATATTGGTCATTTGATCAATGATGGAATAATTTAATATGTGGGATTGTGAAGTATATATGTAAATAAATAATGTAAAGAACTTATTGTTAAGTTTTATTTTCTATGTATTTAAGTTTCAAATGTGATGTACATAAATAATGAAATATTAATGTTTATGAATTTTGAAATTATTAAATGTGTCAAATTTTAAAATAAAATTTCAGTATATGACATTATTTTATGTACAGTGTTTCTTAGAAAAATAATTCTGATCAAGTATTCAATTTAACTGTGCATACTACTCATTTTATTATTATTTGTTTTTGAAGAGAATGGCAAGGATGTGTAATGAAGATGTATGCCTTGCGGATAGTGCAAGTTCGCACACTATTCTCAAAAGTGATATATATTTTATCCATCTTGTGCCAAAAGAGGAATATGTTAATACTATTATTGGCTCAGGCAATGTGATTGAAGGCTCCGGAAGAGCTATAATTTTGTTTACTGGAGGAACAAAATTTATAATAAATAATGCACTATTATCTACCAAGTCTCTGAGAAACTTGTTGAGTTTCAAAGATATTCGCCGAAATGGATATCATATTGAGACTATGAATGAGGGAAATCATGAGTATTTATGTATCACAACTCATGATTCAAATAAGAAAGTTATATTAGAAAAATTACCCTCACTTTCATCTGGGTTGTATTATACCAAGATTAGTGCAATTGAATCA
>NC_029789.2:128995160-128997243 GCF_000816755.2 Arachis ipaensis
GGATATAAGTGGGTATTTGTGAGAAAACGAAATGAGAAAAATGAAGTTGTGCGCTATAAAGCCCGACTTGTGGCACAAGGTTTTTCACAAAGGCCCGGTATAGATTATGAAGAAACGTATTCCCCTGTAGTGGATGCGATAACATTACGTTATTTGGTCAGTTATCTGCATATCATAAACTGCATATGCATTTAATGGATGTGGTAACAGCCTATTTGTACGGCTCATTAGATCGGTATATCTATATGAAAGTCCCTGAAGGACTAAAGATATCTAAACCATCCAATGAATATTCGCAAGGGTTATACTCAGTCAAATTGCAAAGATCTTTATATGGTCTAAAGCAATCTGGACGAATGTGGCATAATCGTCTTACTGAGTATTTGGCCAAAAACGGATTCAAGAATGATGATATCTACCCGTGTGTTTTTATAAAGAAATCTGCATCTGGATTCATTATAATTGCTATGTACGTTGATGATTTAAATATCACTGGGACTCCTGAAGAGATTCCAACAATTATAAAAACTCTAAAAGAAGAGTTTGAGATGAAAGATCTTGGAAAGACTAAGTTTTATCTCGGCCTGCAGATCGAGCATATAAAATGTGGGATCTTTATTCATCAAACAACATACACAGAAAACATTTTGAAAAGATTTTATATGGATAAGTCACATCCATTAAGTACCCCAATGATCGTAAGATCTTTGGATGTGAAAAAGGATCAATTCCGTCCTAAAGAAGAAAATGAAGATATCCTTGGTCCTGAAGTACCATATCTCAGTGCCATTGGAGCACTAATGTATCTTGCTAATAATACGCGACCTGACATATCATTCGCGGTGAATTTACTAGTAAGGTATAGTTCCTCTCCAACCAGAAGACATTGGAGTGGAATCAAACAAATTTTTCGATATCTTCATGGAACGGTTGATATGGGATTGTTTTATCCCTATGGATCCAAGTCACAACTAGTTGGCTATGCAGATGCCGGATACCTGTCTGATCCACATAAAGGGAGATCTCAAATAGGATACCTATTCACATATGGTGGTTCAGCTATATCATGGAGGTCCACGAAATAGACGATAGCAGCAACCTCCTCGAATCATGCTGAATTTATTTACAAAGTCACTCCCAAAATCCTCTTTTGAAAGATTGGTACATGAGATTGGGATGCGCCGATTTCGAGACATTAAATGATGTCGGCAAGAGGGGGAGACTGTACTCTTTTTCCCTTGGTCAAGTTTTTTTTTTCCCATTGGGTTTTTCTTGACAAGGTTTTTAATGAGGCAGTCTCTATCACAAAGGATATTGTACTCTTTTTCCTTCACTGAAGTTTTTTCCCATTGGGTTTTTCTTTAGTAAGGTTTTAACGAGGCAATAATCCTAAATGGTCATCCAAGGGGGAGTGTTATGATAAGATCAAACACATGGAATGGATGCCCATTTATGACTTGGGCGGTGAACTATGAAAGAGTCATTTTTCAAGGATGAACTAAAATAAATGAGAGTTGAATATAAGAGCATCTTACCTGTATAAATAGATGGCATCACTCGATACATTTTACACACAGTGAAAAAACAACAACAACTGAATATTATTCTCTCTTCCTTTATACACATAGCAATAATAAAAACAAATGCTATTTTATCTCTCTTTACTTTTTTTTACTCCTTTCTATCTTTATATATATATTTATGCAATTCTCTCTCTCTCTTTACTTTTTATACTCCTTTCTATCTTTGTATATATATATACATTACAACATATAATATTATTATATATATATAAATTTTTGTTGAACTAATTATTTTAATACTAGAGTCTTCTATTTATATATCTTTATTTTATATATCTTTCACAACAATACGATCACATATGTTTTCTTTTTCTAGTAGCATATATGCCATACATGAGGTCATCGGTGCTACATTATATTCTTCTACTTAACACCTTATCGCTTGTAAAAAATAGAAAATAAATTAAGTCACTCGTCAAAAATAAAAGTAAAAATGGGTCGTAGAGCTTCCTCACTTGTATGTTTTATAATAATAATAATAATAATAATAATAATAATAA
>NC_029789.2:128997580-128998889 GCF_000816755.2 Arachis ipaensis
CCTTTTGTATCAATCTTATATTGAGTAAATGTTTTTTCCGATCCCTAACTATTTGTTCGATGGACTTTCCACCCCTAAAAAATCTAAACACCCAAATCGGTTCCTATCTATTTTAATATATGTACGTTTCAGTCCCTGATTAGAGATCGAAAATGGCATTTACTCAAAGTAGATAGAAATGGAACGTACATATATCAAAATAGATAAGGACCGATTTTGATATTTAGATTTTTTAGGAGGTGGGAAGTCTATCGGACAAATAGTTAGGGATCGAAAAGGACATTTATTCTCTTATATTTGACTATATACTTTAATATATTTTCATTATTTTTTAAAATAAAAAAACTTTGAAAAACAGGTCTAACTCATCGAGTCCAACCTGCCTGTAAACTAATTAGGCTGAAGGAAAAAGTTCTATTAATCCAAACCAATTCAGTCTCCTGCTGTTAAATAATAAATATAATCCAAAAGTTTCACTAATTCGGACTGATACTTTATTCAACTTTTAAAACATTAAAGAATATTTTTTAAACAATTCATTTCAAATTAAAATTGTAAAAAATCTGAAAGCAAAATTTATTGTTCAAATACTTCGTAATGTAAGTCTACATTAAGTACACATCTCAGAAATAACACAGATTTAATTTTCGTATCTCAAAAATAATTAAGATACAAGATACTTCAAGGCATAAAAGAACACTTAAGTTCAACACATACATTTTAACTCCAAAATATAAGTGTGCTTAATAAATTAGAACGATTAAAAATTGACTTTCTCACTTCATTGTTGCAAATATAAAAAGGACTATTGTATTTGTTAAAAACAACTAAATCGAGCCAAAGAAAACTTGTACATCTTGCACATTTTAAAATATAAACTCATAATGAAAAAAGGAAGGATTTTAAAATATAAACTCAACACTATAAATACAAGTTAAAGGAAAACTATGAAGAATAAGAAGTTAAAACTATGGTGAAATGTTATTGTCTTTTTGCTTTCAAAGTGTTTTTGACTTCCTTCGTTCTTTTTTCACTATAAGACTCTCCTTATATCAAGAGTAAATTTTAAGTTATTTGTAACCTAGTTTTAAAATTTAGTTTTATCTTGCATCAATTATATAAACAGAAATCTAAAATAATGTCTACATTTGATATATGAGAAAGTCTAGAGACCAGTACTTCTATTAAAATTTAGTCAATATTTAATTAGTAAAAGAAAAGTGAATAATCTCATATCATTAAATATAATTTTATATTATTAAAAATATTAATAATAACTAATTGATGGCTATAAATAACAAAATATGAT
>NC_029789.2:128999061-129002620 GCF_000816755.2 Arachis ipaensis
ATCAAATTTTAATAATTTGGTTTTTTATCATTTTAAATTTTAAATTTTTATTTTAAAAATTTTTAAATAGGCTTAATATTTTTTTATGGTTAAATTTGACACTAATAGTTAATGGAATAAATGACGTGAATATTAATAAATTATATCTTTTTTATATGTTAGAAATAAAAATATAACCAAAACTTCTTCATTTCTTTTTGTAAAAAACTCTAAATCCTAACAATCAATCATAAACACACTAAAATCAAAAGAAAAATTTTATATTAATGATCGTTAGTAGATTAATTTTACTTGCATATTAAAATCAAATAATACTATTGATTCTTCAATATACAAATTATTTTTGTCAAATTTAATGATAGAATAACATTAAATTCATTTAAATTTTTTTGAGATTAAAATAAAATACTTAAAAATTTTTAAGATTGAATAAAACGTTTAAAATATTAAATAACAAATTAAAATTCCACCCAAATATTTGACTTTCTCCGTTTAAAAGTTTCTTAACATTCGGTTACATTCTTTAGCTAATGGATCCGGTGATTTTTAATTTATTTTTCACTTTAATATTTTTCCTCTCTCTGCTTAGTATTGAGTATTGACCTTGAGTGTTCCCTTTTCTAATCGATTGTGTTTGTTCATTTGTTGAACTAATTGTAATCTCCTTTGAGATCAAATAAAATATTATGTTTGACAAAAAAAAAATAAAAAGAAAGTATCCAATCCCCAAAGGCCTAAACATTGCATCAAATTGAATCCGATTTATGTTACTTCAATGAAATTGATCCAGTCTAAACTATAAGTAAAAGAGATTAATCTTCCGCTGGAAATCACCCCCAGTAATACTATACCACAAACACTAATAATAAAAAAACAACAAAATCTTTAAAAGAATAAAAAGAGAAAGCGGGTGGAAGTTGGGGTTAGATAATGGAGGCGTGCAGAATTAACGACATGTGCTAAATAAGAAAAGTAAAGAAAGTAAGAAAGTCCATCAAGATTCAAGACACTTAACAAGTAACAACAAACTCTTTTATCCATCCGCCATCACTGATTCATGCACCCAGTGGGCCCCACTCTCCCCCCTGCCCCATCCCCATATCCACCCTCCTTCCTCACTCACTCACTCACGACTCACAACACCAACCATATATAAAACCCACCCAAATAACAAACCTCACACTCTTCTTTCTTTCTCTCTACACTTCTTACTTCTATAACCACCCTCACCCCTATGGCCCTCGTTCGTCACCGCCGCCATCTTAATCTCCGCCTTCCCCTTCCAGAACCTTCCGAACGCTGTCCACGCTTTCCTCTCTCGCAAACCACAAACGCCGCCAAATCCTTCTCCGCCTCCTCCGGTGACGTTATCTTCCCCGGCGACATCGAGAAACTGGAAGTTCTCGGCCACGGCAACGGCGGCACAGTCTACAAAGTCCGCCATAAGCGAACCTCAGCGATCTACGCTCTCAAAGTCGTGCAATCCAGCTCCGACGCCACAACGCGCCGCCGCATCAGAACAGAAACCGAGATCCACAGCCGCGCCGCCGACTCACCGTACGTCGTTCGCTACCATGGCTCCTTCGAGAGCCCGCTCTCCGGCGACGTCGCCATCCTCATGGAGTACATGGACTCCGGCACGCTGGAAACTCTCTTGAAAACAAGAGGCACGTTTGACGAAGCCTCTCTGGCGAAAGTGGCGCGTGACGTTCTTAACGGTCTTAACTACCTCCACGCGCGCAACATCGTGCACCGTGACATAAAGCCCGCGAACCTCCTCGTGAATAACAAGAATGAGGTCAAGATAGGTGATTTTGGGGTAAGTAAGCTCATGTGCCGGACGCTTGACCCGTGCAAATCCTACGTCGGCACGTGCGCCTATATGAGCCCGGAGCGGTTCGACCCGGATGCATATGGCGGGAATTATAATGGATATGCCGCAGATATATGGAGCCTGGGCCTGACCCTTCTGGAACTTTACATGGGTCATTTCCCGTTGCTCCAAGAAGGTCAGAGGCCTGATTGGGCTACCCTAATGTGGGCAATTTGTTTTGGGGAGCGGCCGAGTTTGCCTGAAGGCGTCTCGACCGAGTTCCGTGACTTTGTTGAGTGTTGCCTCAAGAAGGACTCTAGTCAGAGATGGACGGCTCCTCAGCTCTTGACCCACCCGTTTCTTTCTAGGAATAACCCCGAACCTTAGCTTCCGGAAATTAATACAATTTCCTTTAATTCTTATTATTATTTTCTTTTTGGAGCTACTTGTATATTCTCCCCGAATCCAGAAATTTTGCTAGTTCAAGGATCCTTATTATTCCCTTTGTATATTCTTAATTCTAAATGAATATTCTTATGTTCTTCTACATATTCATCTATGATTATCCTCAACATGTGACTAATTAAGCAAGTGTCATCAAAGTATTGGTAAAAAACGGAACAAATCAGATAAGCTACATGGAAATTAAATATGGTAAGTTATTGATGAAAGTAATGTTGTTTTTAATTTATTAATGAAACCGGTTGATAGAACATGCCCCGCCACTAAATTCAGGATAAAAGAGAGTATTATTATAAATTAATGTTTTTTTTTTCGATTGATATAAAGTAATGTTAAACTTATTGTTTTAAGTTAATGGTTGATGGAATAGTGGTCCCAAACTAATATATATCATCGGAAATTTATTTTTCTTTTTTGGATAACAATATATATCTCATCGGTTGATGTTAAGAGAATTAAGAAAAAGAAATAGATGAATGATGGTGAAGGAGGCAGATGGATCCAAGCGAAGGTGGTTGGAATTTCGAAGGAAAGGGGACGAACGTGGAACCCTCCTTGGTTTAATGGTTTTGGTTATGTCACTTTAATTTGTCACGACAATAAACAAGTTGAGACATCAGAGAACACATCATGGCTTTCGTCATTTTGTTTGGACTTATTTTCCATATCTTTTTCCCCACACTATGCATTTACTTTGTTTTTACAATGCTCTCTTTATAATCTGTATTTGCAATAGTTGATTCTTCCGGAACAAGTATGTACAAATCTAAAAATTTACATCTGGAATTGGAAGTTTCTTAACTTTGTGTTTCCCTAATTCCGTTTTACCGTTTTTTCCCCCTCGTACAGTTATGTCTTTGTAGTTTGTTTTTCGTTTCACACTTGTCTAAGGTTGGTTGGGAGATTGCAAGACAGTAAAATGGGAATAAAAAAACTCAGGTGCATGTAAAATTAATTTATTGACTAAATTATTATATAATAATTTTTGCTTATTAATTTTAGATAAAATTAACTGTATTTAAATTTTTACTATAATTTTCACTAATAAAGGAGAACAAATAAATTGTGTAAGCAAACTGAAAGGATTGATGGTGTAAAATTGTGTTAAAATTTGTAGGCAAAGTTTTTAAAAAGAAATTATAAATAGACAAATTAACTTTTAACCCAAAAAAAAATAACAATTGGGATTTTAGTTTTTACATATTAATCCAACGACTATATTATTCTTTTACAAAAATTAACCATGAACTTATCACCTTTTAAAAAATATTAGGGACAGATATT
>NC_029789.2:129002940-129004115 GCF_000816755.2 Arachis ipaensis
AATTTGTCACAAAATTTTTAACTAAAATTTAAATTGTTATAAAATAAAATTTGTTGAAAATTAATTTAAAATAAATGCACACTTAAAAATAATAATTGACTTGTAGTATCGAGAGAGTACGTACAAAGTTGTCTAACGAAGGAGGATGACAAATCAACCTACCTCCTTATTTAATTTGGCCAAGTTCATTAGTGGTGTACAGTAACGTAATGATAGGAACAACCCGGTGGGAGCATCGGTGTCTCAAATCATCATCAGCTAGTGCGTCACCAATATTAAATTTTGGAAGCTTATATGAAATAAAATAAAATGCTATCTAAACTCTAAATGGGTGCGTGTTACACAAAAATATATCCCCATGGCATATTAAAGATTTATTCGAGATTCACATGGCCTTGTTATTATAATCGGTTTTGATAATCAATCACTATAAAATAGTGAATGGTTAAAGATTAAAAAATAGGGTCAAGTATTAAATTGGTTTCTTACGTTTTAACGTAATTTTGTTTTGGTTTTTAAAGTTTAAAGTGTCTAATTTGAATTCAAAAAATTTTAGTTAGCTTCAATTTAGTCCCACCGTAAAATTAAAGTTAAATAATTAACAAAATATTTTACATTACGAAAATTTTATTTAGCTTCAATTTAGTCCCACCGTAGTCACCAAAAAAAATTTAGTCCCACCGTAAGGACATTCCGTTAATTATTTAACTTTTACCTTACAGTGAGACTACATTAAAGCTAAATAAAATTTTTTTAGATTTAAATAAGACAATTTAAAGCTTAAAGACCAAAACAGGATTATGCTTAAATATAGGAACCAATTTAATACTTTACCCTAAAAATAAAAAATAAAAAATGTTAGTTAGCTTTTGATTAAAAAAATTATTTTTCAATTTTTTTATGAAAAGGAAAAAAGGAAAGAGAAAGTCTCTAATTTCTGTTTTAGACGGTAAGATACATGAGCATTAGTTACATATTAGTTAAAAAAACTATTGACCATTCTTTGTAAATAAAACTTTATAATAACTATCTCAGCAAAGAATTCAACGCTGGATAACGTTTGGATTATTAAAGGATTTGAATAATAAAATATATTTTTTAAATTTTTTATATATTATTTAATTATAAAATTTATCTTTTATTTTATAAATTATTGTTTTATATTTATCATGTTT
>NC_029789.2:129004154-129021593 GCF_000816755.2 Arachis ipaensis
TTTTATAATTTTTTTTTTAAGATAAAATAATTTCATTGAACGAAATGAGTGGTCCAAAAACAGACAGTACAATCAGGGTAAAGATGGTATGATCCAACTTAAGTCATAATACCATAATTCAATAGAAAGAAAGGAAACCAAAAGGTTAAGTAATTAAAAAGTGAAGGGGATCTCCAGGAAAAGGGAGGTCAAGGAAGGTGTCGGTTTTCTTCCATGCCATGGCGAGCAGCATCAACAATTTGAAGAGGATGGCGTCTTTGGTTTTCGAATAGAGTCTCGTTCCGGGCCTTCCAAATCTGCCATACTACGTTTGCTGCAAGCTCCTTCTTCTTCATCGAGTTACTGCCCAAACTTCAGATTTTTGTCAAGCTCACTCCACCAAATCCATGATTCTTCAATTAAAGTTGGAACAGGTAGATTAGTGATTCGGCAAGTCTCAGCAGCGTCTGTGCATATCCAGAGGCAATGAGCAACAGTTTCAGGGGACTAATTGCATCGCTGACATAATAGACTCACTGATGGAAGTCTTTTACTTAGCCGTTGTTGGACAGGTAGGCCGTTGTACATAATTTTTCAGAAAAATTTTTTAATCCTAGGTTGGCACTTGATGCTCCAAATATCAAACCATAGTTGCTTATTTCGACACAGTTCTGGCAAGAACCCTACTGTGGGGTGAAATAATTGGAATGCTAGCTGGTACCTAGACGTTACTGAATAGCATCCATTTTTCTCATTCAGCCAGATAACCCATCATCACCTTGTTGGATTTCAGTGTTTATGATAGCTTCTGTAATTTCTGGTATGAATAGTTCTTGTATTAGTATCTGGTTCTATGTTATGTTTGGTAAAATTAGGTCTGAAACCCATGTAGAATTGTGCTCTGAATTAGTCTCTGTATTAGGAGTAATAGACAGATAATCATGAACCCATGGATCTTCTCTTATTTTGATATCTGAACCGTTGCCCACCCTCTATAGGATACCTTTTTCCAGAACTTTTCTGCCCTATACTACACTCCTCCATTCCTAAGAAGGGTTGTTTCCAACTTATGCATTGAAAAAATTAGAGTCTTTGAAATATTTACTTCAGTACACCTAAAGATTAGAGAGTTTGTTTTTGTAAGTAGTCTCCAGCCTTGCTTGGCTAGGATTGCAAAGTTGAAAGTTTTAAGATCTTTGAAATTGAGACCTCCTTGGCTCTTGGGCCTACAAGTAATTCGCCACCCAATCCATTGCATCCTCCTTTTCGATCCTTTTTGGCCCCACCAAAACTGCAAAATGGCTCTTTGTATATCTTCTATTAGTGTTTCCAGGAGTTTAAAGAAACTGAGAGTGTAAATAAGCACTGTTGTAGCCACCGCCTTAATAAGGACCACCCTTCCACTCGATGATAGTAGATTCCATTTACAATGTTGCAGTTTCTGTAGCACTTTATCCTTGATGTAATTAAAGGTGGATTTTTTTTACCTCTGCACTATAGCCGGCAAGCCCAAGTATCTATTCTGGTTACCCACGTGTGGAACGTGTAGTAATTCAGATAATATATCTCGGGTTTGGGTGGGCGTATTCCTGCTAAAAAAGATTGAGGACTTGTCCAAGTTAACTATTTGTCCACTAATCTCTTCATAGTTACGTAAGACCCTGAGTAAACTCTGACAGTCCTGAACCGTAGTCTTACTGAACAAAATTGAGTCATCTGCAAAAAATAAGTGGCTAATTTTAGGACTTCTGTGATTAAGTCTCAACCCAGAAAACTCTAGGCTCTGTTCTTCTCTGTAGAGCAGACAGAATAGACCCTCTGCATAGAATAAAAAGAGATAGGGGGAAGAGGATCGCCTTATCACAATCCTCTACATGATCTAAAATAACCATGAGGTACATTGTCCACAGTAACAGAGTAGGAAACCGTAGTCACTAGTTCCTTAATCCAATCCACCCACTTTTTACAAAATCCCACTTTCTCCATCATGGCCAAACAAAATTCTATTCAACTCGGTCATATTCTTTGCTCATATCAAGTTTTAAAGCAAATTTATAATCTCCATATCTTTTATTCTTCAGAGAGTACATAAAAATTCATGGGCTATCAAAACATTGTCACTAATGAGTCTTCCTTTTATAAAAACACTTTGTGAGTCGTTAATAACCCTGTGCATAACTAGTTGCAATCTGTGGACGATTATCTTTGAAATAATTTTATAAACTACAGTGCTAAGATTAATAGGTCTAATCTGTTTCAAAGAATTAGTATCATGTACCTTAGGAATTAGACATATATTGGTATGATTGAAAGCTTTTAATACTTTACCTCCACCGAAAAAACTCTTAACTGCACAGAACACATCTCCTTTGATAGTCTCCCAAAAGTATTAAAAGAATTTAGCCGTGAAACCATCTTCACCCGGGGCTGAAAAGGGTTAATTGAAAACACAACTAATTTGGCTTCTTTTTCTGAAATAGGCCTCACTAGAGTTCTGTTTATTGGTACTGTTATTTTTCTAAGCATTCCTTGTAATTCTTCAATAGGATCTTTAGGAAAGCTGGTTGAGAAAAGTTTTTCAAAATACCTTTGAGCGATTTCAGCAATACCCATTGCATCCGATGTCATCCCCCGATCCTCATCTCTAAACTCTTTAATTTTGTTTCTTGTGTTCCTAACTTGAAACTTGGAGTGGAAGAACTTCGTATTTTTATCTCCCCCGTTTCAGCCATTGCACTCGAGATTTTTATTTCCAATATCTTTCTTCTTGCTCAAAAGCTTCCTCAAGTTCAGCTTTCCAAATACGAATTGTTGCTCCATTTGTAAGCTGCCCCTTGTTTGTTTCATCTGATATCTTCTCCTTAAGGCTCATAATTTTTGAATTTGAATTGGAATTAGAGGTTCTTTGCCATTTCACTAGCTTGTGCCTGGAAAATTTTAACTTCCCATCCAATTTAAACATCGCTAACCCCACTACCTCGTGCCTCCAAGCTTTCTTGATAAAACTGACAACCTCTTCGTTCTCATACCATCGCTCTTGAAATCGAAATCTTCTTTTATATCTTCTTTCCTCCTTGTGTGAGGATAATAGCAATGCCTTATGGTCCGAGCCTAAGTCATCTAGGTGTTTGACAAAGGCATCAGAAAATTCAAACCTCCATGCCATTGAAACAAGAGCTCTGTCCAGCCTATACTGTTTAAAATTACCTCCAAACTGCCTATTATTCCAAGTAAATTTTTCTCCTTCAAACCCCATGTCAACCAATCCTCCCGCATTAATGGAATCATTGAACTTTTGGATGGAGGCATCTGATTTAGCTCTACCACCCTCTTTTTCGTGGTGTGTAACCCCCTACCACACAGAGCCTTACGCTTAAGTCGTAAAGCAGAGGTGGCGAGGTATTACGACCTCTTAAAGTAAAATACGTACATAATATAGTTGAAAGAATTCATATCTAGGAGCCTTGAAGAATAAGCTAAACAAAAGAGAAAACAGAAAATCGTGTCACAATCGTACGAATAAGCGTAAAACAGAATGGACAAAATCAAAAGAAGGCTGAAAACATAATATACATATTAGAGTTCCAAAACACAGATATCAAGCTCCAGACTCGACCAGCGAAACTAAGGCTGGCCAGAGTATATATATATACAACCCAAAATATAACTCAAACTATAGAATAAACACCTGTTTCTCCAAGTCAACCTCTAGAAGGGACAAAATACAAAATATACATGCGAAGATTCTATAAACATATATACATGGCTTAAAACAAAATATGATAGTCCAAAAGATAGTTCTTCGCTTGTAAGGAAGGTCTCCAGACGCTCAACGAGGTGCCTCTCGACCTGCATTTGAAAAATAACAAAATATATATGGAATGAGAACCGGAGGTTCTCAGCATGGTAAAGGTGCCCGCATAGTTAATATAAAAGGTCCCGAAAAAGCCAGAGACATTACTAGAATTCTGACACTCAGATTTCAGCTTAAAGATTCAACTAAACCAGAAATTAGGTAAGTTATCTAAGATATTCAAGTTCTAAATCTAACTTTAAATTAACACTTCACTTTCTGTCCCTTCCAATCCCCCGAATCACCATTGGAACACCCCCTCGCACCTCCGCCAAGAGAGGTCTCTCAGAAAATATACACATACAATTTAGGCAAGGAAAACATAGATAGAGGAGCAATTACAACAAGTAGAACAAGTAGCAGATAAGTAGAGTTAAACAGTTAAGCAAACCAAAATAATGCACACTCAAGCAAAACATACAGATGCATATGATGCATTCCTATCCTATGGCTAATGAGCTCATCTATCAGTTATACAGCCAACCCGCCATGTCCTGGTAGCTAACCATTGGACAGTCCATGGAAAAAATTCCAAGCTCATCCATGGGAAGAGACAAAACCCCAAGCTCAAATTCATATAGATATGCATATCCATGGGGAACCTGGGGAGTTAAAGTGCCCGGTCACAACTTACGTACAGAGGGTCAACAATTTATCTCAATTTTTTGCAAGTCTCATATGCTCTTAAATTCATTATCATCGTCATTTTATATCTCATTGAATCTCAAATTCATCATTATTACTATCACTGTTTCTCATTATCACACATCCCATTCCGTCCATCTATAATTAAACTCAAAACATAATTCTTTCTTTTCTAAATAAATCAAACTTAAAACATATAATCCTTAAAACTAATTCTTTCTAAATAATCACTTCAAATGAACCTTCTAATTTTTATAAAAATTTCAGCAGCATCTCCTCTAAAACTCAAACTTCTGTCACCCTTCAAAGGTCCCAACCACCAAACCAAACACCTCTCAGTCATTCAAATAATTTCCAGTATCAAATTATTTCAAAATAAAACTAATTTTTAATATTAAATCTTTTCTAAAAATTAACCAACTCCAATAACAAACCATTCACAAAATCAAATCACACATCATATACCATTTTCACAGTCTATGAATAATTTATTTAGTTCATTCCTATCTTAAGGTCTTCTAGCCTAAGTTTTTACGAGACATTAAACATTAACTACGAGAAACCAAAATTATACCTTGGCCGATTCCTCCCTAAGCTCAGAACCCCTCAAAAACCTCTCTTTTCACAAGCTCCAAGTTCCAAACGTCAATTCCTCAAACTTAATCACCTGTCCAATTGAACTCCAAATCAACAAGAACACAATCTAATTCAAACAATATCACTATAATCATCATAGGGTTCACTAATTCAACGATTTCAACGATTCACAAGGGTTTTTAATAGTTTCTTACCTTACCTACAGATCTATTAGACAAAACCCAATAATTATCTGCTGCTAGAGTTTACCTAAACTATCAAAATCATTCAATTCCTCAATACCTAAATCCTAAAATCACGAAATTGAGGAAAGGGGGGAACTGGGAGAGAAATGCTAATTTCTTACCACTTTGTTCAAATAGAATTGAAGAGAATTTCAAGACGAACACGTGGCCACTGACGGCTCGTTAATCGGAGCTCCGAATTGAAAGTTACGGACGATTGAATTTCAGAGACGTTTACCCCCTTTTCCCTTTTACGTGAATCTTTCTTCTCAATGTTTCTCATAAATGAGAAGGAAGAAAGCTCATTGCGGTGGTTTATAGGTTGGGCCTTGGATCTGGTTTTAGGCCAAAATCTTTAAAATTAGTGTCAAAATTCTTATTTTCAATATTTCTAGTCCTCTAAATTATAAAATTAATTTTTCTAATTTATTTGAATAATAATTAATTTATTGACTAATTATTTATTAATTTCGCGGGATTTACATCCTACCCACCTAATTAAGAATTTTGTCCTCAAATTCATATTCAGTTACTTGAAAATAGGTGTGGGTAGTCTTTTCTCATTTCTGACTCAAGTTTCCAAGTATGTTACTCAATTCCACCTCGACTCCAAGCAACTTTTACTAATGAAACTTTCTTTCTGCGTAATCGCTTAATACTAGTATAGTCAATTTGAACCGAAGTCACTTGAAGCGTCAAATCCTTTTTCAATTGAACTGATTCAGGTTCTAAAATGTGGTTAGCAACAGAAGTATATTTTTGAAGCTGTGACACGTGAAACACGTCGTACAGGTTCGAAAGATGTGGCGGTAGTAGAGCTATCCGATATGCCACCGGCCTGATTCTCTTCAGGATTTGAAATGGATCGATATAACGAGGATTCAATTTCTTTGCCTTGATCGCTCTCCCCACTCCTGTTGTTGGAGTAACTCTTTGGAATATATGATCTCCTTCATCAAATTCTAACGATTTCTGTCTCTGATCGGCGTAGCTCTTCTGGCGACTCTGAGCGGTAAGCATTTGGTTTCGGATTCTCTTAATCTGTTTGGCGGTTTCATCTATTAACTCAGGCCCTAAGAAACTTGTTTCCCTAGCTTCATACCAGCATAGCGGAGATTGGTACTTTCTCCCATACAGAGCCTCATACGGAGTCATTCCGATGCTCGCATGGTAACTGTTATTATATGCAAACTCTACTAACGGCATATACCAATCCCAACTCATTGGTTGGTCCAAAACGCAAGCCCTCAATATATCCTCTAGGGTTTGAATTGTCCTCTCTGATTGGCCAATCAGTCTATGGATGGTACGCGGTGCTTAAACTCAATTGAGTTCCAAACGCTTTCTGAAATGCTCTCCAGAATCTTAAAATGAAACGATGATCTCTATCTGAAACTATAGTTGTAGGCACACCATGCAATCTTATAATTTTCTTAATATACAGACGGCCTAACTCCTCTAAGGTATAACTTATTCGGATAGGTAAAAAGTGTGCAGACTTTGTCAACCGATCAACAATCACTCATACTGCGTCAAATCCCATCCGAGTCCTTGGCAATCTAGACACAAAGTCCATTGCGATACTTTCCCATTTCCATTATGGAATTTCTAAAGGTTGCAATGTTTCGGGCGGCCTCTGGTGTTCAATCTTTACTTTCTAATAAGTCAAACATTTTGAAACAAACACCGCTACATCATTCTTCATTCCCGACCACCAGAACATTGCCTTTAGATCATGGTACATCTTGGTACTTCCCAGGTGGATAAAGAATCTACTCTTATACGCCTCCTTTAAGATATCTTGCCGCAAATTCCCAACATTTGGCACGCAAATACTACCTTTGTACTTCTATATTCCGTCTCTGTCCCATGAAACTCCCCATCGCTTTCCCTTATTGATTGTCGGTAGCACCTTCTGTAACTCCTGATCGTCTTGTTGAGCTTTTAAATTTTCGGACTTGAAGTCGCTAGATATCTGCAGTTGGTTCAGGCATACATTCCCATTAAATTCTCTGATACACAGTCTTAAATTCCCAAATTTGCACACCAATTCCGCTTCCTTAATCATCATCCAAGCGACCATCAACAACTTTTGACTCAAAGCATCTGCTACAATGTTCGCCTTCCCTGGGTGGTAACTTAACTCAAAGTCGTAATCCTTCAGCAACTCCATCCACCTCCTTTGCCGCATGTTGAGCTCCTTCTGGTCAAAGAGATACTTGAGACTCTTATGATCAAAGAAGACTCGAAACTTCACTCCGTACAAGTAATACCTCCAAAATCTTCAATGCAAATACAACTGCCGCCAATTCCAAGTCATGAGTTGGGTAATTCATCTCATGAGGTCTCAGCTGACGCAATGCGTAAGCTACCACATTCCGGTATTGCATCAACACACACCCCAGACCTTTGAATGAAGCATCGCAATACACCTCAAAAGGCTCATTAGGTTCAGGTAGCACGAGCACAGGCGCTGTAGTCAGTTTCTGCTTTAAAGCTTGAAAGCTCTCCTCACATTCTGATGTCCAGACAAACGACACATCCTTTCAAGTTAACTTTCTCAAAGGAAATGCAATTTTTGAAAAGCCTTTGATAAACCTCCGATAATATCCTGTTAAACCTAAGAAGCTTCTGACCTCCATTACTGATGTAGGTCGTTCCTAATCCATTACTGCCTTAACCTTAGAAGGATCCACAGCTATTCCCTACTTACTCACTATGTGACCCAGAAATTTTATCTCATTCTTCCAGAATTCACATTTAGAAAGTTTAGCGTACAACTTCCTTTATTTCAGAATCCGCAGCACGATCCGTAAGTGTTCTGTGTGCTCCTCCTCAATCTTAGAGTAGATTAGATATCATCAATGAAGACAATGATGAATCTATCTAGGAAAGGATGGAATATCCGGTTCATATAGTCCATGAACACAGAAGGAGCATTGATTAACCTAATGACATCATAGTGTATTCGTAGTGACCATATCGAGTTCTAAAAGCAATTTTCGGAATATCTTCATCTCTCACTCTTATCTGGTGATACCCAGACCTTAATTCAATCATGGAAAAGACACTAGATCTTTACAATTGGTCCATCAGACCATCAATTCTCGGCAATGGGTATTTATTCTTTACAGTTACTTTGTTCAGTTGTCTGTAATTACACACAGTCGCAAACTTTCATCCTTCTTTTTAACCAACAACACACATGCTCCCCATAGAGAAACGCTCGGATGAATGAAGTTCTTACTCATTAACTCCTCCAGCTGAGCTTTAAGTTCAGCTAGCTCCAAAGGTGACATTCGGTAAGGCGCAATTGAAATTGTTCCTGTTCCAGAACCATCTCAATTGCAAATACGATTTCTCGGGAGGGAGGAAATTCAGGTATGTCTTCAGGAAATACTTTTGGAAATTCATTCACAATTGGAATCTGATTCAAACTTTGCTCCTCGTCCGACACATTTGTAGCTAACAGCATAACACCCTGACATTTACATCCACTGCAGTTTACCACAACGAAATTCAGATAATAACCTTTCGCCACAACCGGTCCTTCTGACATAAAATGCAATGACCTTTTAGAACAGTCAAGCAGAATGCGACCTTTTGATAACCAATCCAATCCGAAGATGAGATCAAGACAACTCATCGGCAAACAAATTAAATCATGGACAAAATCTCGTTGTTTAACTCGGAACAGAGCTTATGGATAGCCTAATCTAGTCACAATAGCTTCAGAGGTAGTATTATACACTTTCAAATCATATGTCAACACAACTATCTTCAATCCTAACTCACTAGCCTTCTCGAATGCTACAAATGAGTGTGATGCTCCAGTATCAAATAAGGCAATTAAAGTTTTACCAACCATTTCACAATTATCTATTATCAGTGTCTCGGATCCCTCAGCACCCACAGTAAATGTAGTGAACACTCTCCCTGGCCGCTATGCTCTCCCGGCGTCATCCCTTCTCTTGTTCGGACAGTTCCAGGACAAATGTCTGACTCCACCACAGTAGTAGCATACACCCAAACCCGCTCTGCAAGGAGTATTCGGGTGATATTTCCCACATCTCCTACAAGTTAAGTCATTTTGTGGAATCTGAGCTTGCTTTCCTTTGCCTCTTCCCTGATTGTTGTTATCATTGAATCTCGAGAAGTTATTCTGACCCAGATATTGTTGCAGGACATAACCACCTCGCTTGAAGTTCCGACCTCTAGGAACAAATTTCCTCCAATGATCCCTCCTAACAAAAACTCAGTGATCTCCCTTATCTGATGCCGCCTTTCTCACACAATCCTCTGCAACTCTACTTTTGTTTATCTATTTAGAGAAGGTTCTGATTTCCATCGGGTCCACGGTACTCAGAATGTCACTCTGAAGTCCACCTTCGTATTTAATGCATTTCCATTCTTCGAAGTCCTCCGGAGCATCCTCATAGATCTTAGAAAACCGATACATCTCCTCAAATTTGTTTGTGTACTCGGCTATTGACATTGAACCCTGCTTCAGTTACAACAATTCAAGCTCCTTAGCCGTCTTGACCGAATTGGGGAAGTACTTTTTGTAGAACTCAATTTGGAATGCACCCTATGGTATCGCAGCATCATCCCGCTGCAGAAGACGGCGGGTTTCCTGCAACCAATACTGAGCTTCACCCACTAGCTGGTAAGTGGCAAACTCAACACACTGATCTTCAGGCACTTGTTGTGCTTGCAAAGCTCGTTCCATTACTTGAAACCAATTATCAGCCTCGGTTGGATTTGTGGTTCCCTTAAATATTTGTGGGTTTACTTTCAGAAAGGTAGCTAACGTCATTGGCCCATTTTTGCCATTACCTCCATTACCATTATTAACTTGCTGACTAAGGACCTTAGTCGTTGCCTGCATAGTAGCCGCCATATTCTCCAGGGCGTTTATAAAGTTCATGAGATTATTTGTAGTTGTTTCAGGTTTTGCATTAATATTTCGGCCTCTGCCTCGACCGCGCTCGCATCCGCGAGTCATCGTTTGGTTCCTGTTCACACCAAACAAGTGATATTAAGGTGATCAGTCTCAATATCTCAAGTCTAATTTGTCAAAGTCCGAAATGCATGCTCATAAACAAATATTCCACATATATAAATTAGATATCCTAATTAGCATATACACACACGCAGAATATGCCCAGAAGCATAGTCAGTCCGTCCTTTAGGCTCTACAGGAACGAACTACTCTGATACCATAATGTAACACCATACCACACAGAGCCTTACGCTTAAGTCGTAAAGCAGAGGTGGTGAGGTATTACGACCTCTAAAAGTAAAATATGTAAATAATATAGTTGAAAGAATTCATATCTAGGAGCCTTGAAGAATAAGCCAAACAAAAGCGAAAACAAAAAATCGTGTCACACTCGTACGAATAAGCGTAAAACAGAATGGACAAGATCAAAAGAAGGCTGAAAACATAATATACATATCAGAGTTCCAAAACATAGATATCAAGCTCCAGACTCGACTAGCGAAGCTAAGGCCGACTAGAGTATGTATATATATTTATTTATACAACCCAAAATATAACTCAAACTATAGAATAAACACTTGTTTCTCCAAGTCAACCTCTAGGAGGGACAAAATAAAAAATATACATGTGGAGATTTTATAAACATATATACATGGCCTAAAACAAAATATGACAGTCTAAAAGATAGTTCTTCACTTGTAAGGAAGGTCTCCAGATGCCCAACGAGGTGCCTCTCAACCTGCATCTGTAAAATAACAAAATATATATAGAATGAGAACCGAAGGTTCTCATCATGGTAAAGGTACCCACATAGTTAATATAAAATGTCTCGGGAAAGCCAAAGGCATTCCTAGAATTCCAACACTCAGATTTCAGCTTAAAGATTCAACTAAACCAGAAATTAGGTAAGTTATCTAAGATATTCAAGTTCTAAATCTAACTTTAACTTAACACTTCACTTTCTGTCCCTTCCAATCCCCCAAATCACCATTGGAACACCCCCTCGCACCTCCGCCAAGAGGGGTCTCTCAGAAAACATACACATGCAATTCAGGCAAGGAAAACATAGATAGAGGAGCAATTACAACAAGTAGAACAAGTAGCAGATAATCAGAGTTAAACAGTTAAGCAAACCAAAACAATGCACACTCAAGCAAAACATACATATGCATATGATGCATGCCTATCCTATGGCTAATGAGCTCATCTGTCGGTTATACAGCCAACCTGACATGTCCTGGTAGCTAACCATTGGACAGTCCCTCTGTACACGCTTCCCCAATCTCAATAATATCCATGAAAAAAATCCCAAGCTCATCCATGGGGAGAGATAAAATCCCAAGCCCAAATTCATATATATATACATGTCCATGGAAGAACCCGGGGAGTTAAAGTGCCCGGTCACAACTTATGTACAGAGGGTCAACAATTTGTCTCAATTTTTTACAAGTCTCATATGCTCTTAAATTCATTATCATCATCATTTCATATCTCATTGAATCTCAAATTCATCATTATTACTATCATCATTCCTCATTATCACGCATCACATTCCGTCCATCTATAATTTAAACTCGAAACATAATTCTTTCTTTTCTAGATAAATCAAACTTATCCACAGATCTATTGTACAAAACCCAGTGATTATCCGCTGCTAGAGTTTACCTAAACCATCAAAATCATTCAATTCCTTAATACCCAACCCTAAAATTACGAAATTGAGGAGAGGGAGAACTGGAAGAGAAATTCTAATTTATTACCACTTTGTTTAAATAGAATTGAAGAAAATTTTGAGATAAACACGTGGCCACTAACGGCTCGTCAATCAGAGCTCCAGATTAAAAGTTACGGACGATTGAATTTCAGAGACGTTTACCCCCTTTTTCCTTTTACGTGAATCTCTCTTCTCGGTGTTTCTCATAAATGAGAAGGAAGAGAGCTCATTTTGGTGATTTATAGGTTGGGCCTTGGATCCGGTTTGGACCCAGTCCAACCGGTTCAGTTCGTTAGTTCGATTTTGGGCCAAAATCTTTACAATTAGTGTCAAAATTCATATTTTCAATATTTCTACTCCTCTAAATTATAAAAATTAATTTTCTTAATTTATTTGAATAATAATTAATTTATTGACTAATTATTTATTAATTTTGTGGGGTTTACATGGTGCGCTCTGAAATCCCCAATTAATAACACTCGGTCTGCCCTATGCACCATAATTTGCAACAACTTTGTGTATTGCTCATCTCTTCCAGCCTCATCAGTGTGTAAGTAAACACCAATAACTTTCTATTTCCTACTCTCCTATTGGCTTTCCGTGATAAAGTGAATGAAGAACGTATCATGGTTTAAAATTTGTACATTAATTCCCTCCTTCCATGTCACAACCAAACCTCCCGCCATTCTAGTAGGGTTCACTGCAAAGCAAGACTGAAAACCTATCTTCCGCAACACTCCTTCCACAGTCGAGATATTATTTTTTATTTCGGATAAAAATAATACCTCTGAGGAATGTGATTTATTAATCCCTTTGATGTTGTGAACTGTCAAGGGTTTTTCCAAACTTCGACAATTCCACATCACCATCTTCATACCTCCTTAGGTGCTAATTGATGGGTGGCACCCACTCCCTGTTCTGATTCAGCCGTTTTCTCCGAGCACTGTTTCTTATAGGTAGCTATACCGCTGCTCCTTTTTGTCCTCCTTTTACTCCCTAAGATTGCACTATACGAATTTTTCCTTCTAGCTATCTGTTTCATTTTCAATTTCTTCAGATTTTCCTTCTCTCCCTTTGCCTCTGCCACCCCAATGGAGAAAGTTAGCTCCTATAGTTTGTTCTGATTTGCAATTATACTTTTTTCTTCTCCCCCACCTTTTATAACCTCCACTCTTTTTACTATTTCAGTCTCTCTTGCTTCTTTTTTCTTACTGGCCAGGACCCTGCAAGAGCTCTGAACCTCGTTCTCCTCTTCCTTTTTTGTGAACTTCTATCTTGGATAGAGAGTTTTGCAAATTCTAACATTAAATTAACAGATACTGGCTTCTGTTCTTTGCCTTTTCCAAGTCTGTTGTTGTTATTGCTGTTTAGATTCCGATTTTCTTTTTCATCTTCCACTCTTCTTCCAAATTGGTCTGCTAAGAGCCATCCTCCCCATTTCTCCTCTATTTTCCTTCCAGTCGCCATATTCTCCAAGTGCTGTTGACAATTTCTGATTTTATGTCCAATACTCCCACAACAATAACAAAAATTACCGATGCGTTCATATTTGAGTCGAAGTTCAGTAACTATGTTATTGCTGCCAGAAATTTTTAGCACTTTTCGCAATGGCTTTGTAATATCGAGCTTGACCTTAATTTTTAGCAGGCTTCCCTCCTTATTCCTTATAGAGAAAATACCAACATCTATCACCTCCCTTATGGTCTCTCCTATCCTCTTTTCCAGACCTTTTGTTTTGCACTGCTTTGGGAGACCCCAAAGCTAAATCCAGATGGTTACATTGGTAAATTCTGCATCACAGATCGAAAAATTCTCCCTCCATTGTTTCAGATTAAGAATGTAATTCTTGAAAACTCATGGAGCTCCCTTTTCTATTCGTAGAACATCAATCTCTTTTTCAAAAAAGAATTGATAAATGTTACCTCCATGCTCTAGAACTTTGAAACCCTCTAGTTGAGACCAAATGGCATAGAGGGCTGCCTCCAATGTTCCTCCGCTGAATTGTCTGTCAGCGAGGAGTCTTCCAACCAAACTTTTAGAGCATTTCTCTATCCCTTCTTAGATATCTTCATCAGCGTACGAAATCACTTGATTCTCCTTTGCATCACTCATTCCTTATTGTGTATTTAGGGGGCAGCATTGGCTGCCATTATAAAACCTGAGACACTTGACGTTAATTGACTAACAATTTTAGTATTATTCTGAAACCCTAGCAGAGCACTGAAATCCTAGCAGCAGCATGGCAATTTATCTATTTTAGTTACTTGAATTGGACAAATTAACTTAAAACATTTAATCCAATGAGCATATTACCTCTATAAATATTTTGGTAATACGAATCAATGCGTTATTTATTCTTTGATCTGTTACATCCGTAAACATTATGGAAATCATATTTATTGGTAATTCAATCGACTGAATTTTGCACGATAATATAGGTTTTTCTAAAATTCAATTGATTGAATTTTGTACGGCAATATGTATATCTCAGTGTCTTTAAAAAATTTACGTATCAATAAAATTAAATGATAAATGTGTGTCATTATGTCTATGTTTTAGAAAGACACACTAAATTACTAAACGGACATTAAGATAGTGTTTGGATTGAGAAATTTTGAAGAAAAAGAAAATAAGAGAAAAAAAATAAAAAATAAAAACATTTTTTGTTATTTGGATGAAAATAAAAAATTGAGTAAAAAAAGTAGTGTAGGTTGTACTAATTTTTTTTTCTCCTTTTGTCATTTTTTTTATCCAAATAAAAAAATTTTATTTTTTATTTTTTTATTCAAATAACATTAAAAAATTATTGTTTCTTTTTTTTTTTTCATTTTTTTTATATTCAAACAAAGTATAAGAAAGTGGAAATGAATTGGCTTAATGTGCAAGTATGGCTTCAAAGGATGAGCCGGTCGATGTCATCATGGGCTGAGAATGCGATTTATTGGGCCATTCAAAGGAAACGAGGTTGAAACTTGAAAGTATTCGTTTGGCATAGTAAAATGTGATGTGCTGGTAATAAAATATTTTTTTATTCCCTACGAAGAGTGAACGCATAATTGTTTCTCTTCACAAGAGACCAAATGCATTGCTGTATAGTTAGTAAAAAGTGGTGTAGGCAAAATTTAGAAAATGATAATCAGGAAATTGAGGTAGGAGGAAATTATTGTTTTCAAGCATAAAAGGGAAGCATCTAAAATGTTTCATGGATAATTTGGAGCATTTGATGTTCCAATAAATCTAGTCCATTCAAATTTTTTATAACAAATCTAAAGGTCCAAATTAAAAAAAATATTAATTTAATACCCAATATAAAAAGACTATATTTAAAGCAATTCTAATAAAATACCTTTTGGATATAATTTTGGATATTTAGGGTTTAGACTAAAATTTGTATTAAATACAATATTTAAAATAAGACCAATACCAATAAAGAGAGATTGTATCTCTTAAAAAAAAAACTAATTAAATTCTGTCATTTATATAATTTATTAAATGAAATAGTTAAAAATGATATAAAATTTAAATTGAGTTAAGATCAAATATTGGAATGACAAATTTTATATCGAATCTTAAATCTCTTTTTATGATTTCACAAATATTTATATAGTATTTTATCCAAAATAAAATTAAACTAAAACCAAGCATTAGAAATACTCTAAGATAGACTTATATGGGTATCAGAATAAATGAAAATATGATTAATTATCATATAATAAAGAGACTAAGGAGTGACAAGTCTAAATTATATTAGTGAGTATTAACAATTAAGTATATGATAAAGTATTAAATTGGTCCCTTACGTTTAGGCATAATTTTGTTTTGGTTCTTAAAGTTTAAAGTGTTCTATTTGAATCTAAAAAAGTTTCATTTAGTTTCAATACAGTCCCACCGTGAGGTCAAAGTTAAATAATTAACGGAATGTCCTACGTGACAAGATTGATAATCTAGAGAACAAGTACAAGCTCTAGAGACACAAAATCAACCGTGGATGCATCAATATATTTATTTATCATTTTTCTTATAATTTAAATGAAATATTTTCTATTGAACTAAGGAGAATGATAAATAAATGTATTGGTGCATCTACAGTTGATTTTGTGCCTTTGGAGCTTGTACTTGTTCTCCAAATTATCGACCTTATTCTTGTACTGCGGTCATGTAAGACATTTTGTTAATTATTTAACTTTAACCTCACAGTGGGACTAAATTAAAGCTAAATGAAACTTTTTGGATTCAAATAGGACACTTTAAATTTTAAGGACCAAAACAGAATTACGTCCAAACGTAGGAGACCAATTTAGTACTTTACCCTTAAGTATATTTAAATAATCTCAGTAACAAAATATATTTTTTAAGTTTTTTAATAATTGGCGCTAGACGAAATGCGACTTTATATATTTTAAATGTTTAAAAAGTTTAAATATTGCTGTAAATATTGAATTTGGCATATTATACAATATACATAAATGCTTTTTTAAAATAAATTAGTATTCTAAATATTAAAAAAATTACCAGATCTTTTAACAAGTTTCAGGAAGAGACTCAGACCATGTAACTGATTTGCAAGCCTAACCTACTAAGGCTGGGTTTGGTAAAGCTTCTCATTTTACATTTGGTAAATTAAAAAATTTTTGTGCTTGCGACTTTTAAAAGTTAGGGGTGACAAAGGATTCGATGGTCCCAGAACGTTTGGACCATTAAATGGTCCCATAACAAAATATGTTTTTTTAAGTTTTTTAATAACTGCTAAATAGTTCTTATTTAATTTTAATTATAAATTAATTCTTTATATATTATTTAATTATAAAATTTATCTTTTATTTTATAAATTATTATTTTATTATTCATCTATCATGTTTATTAATAATTAGAAATAAAAACAACAACGAAATATATCTTCCAATAATCGTGACCTCTATAAATATTTTGATAATACGAATCAATGAATTTTTTATCCCTGAATCCGTTACATTTATAAAAGCAAGGAAAATCGTGTTTGTTGGTAATTCAATCGATTGAAAGTACAACTAATTAAATTTTGCACGATAATATAGATTTTTCTAAAATTAAATCATTGAAAGTGTAACACAATCGATTGAATTTCACACGATAATATAAATTTTTTAAAATTCAATTGATTAAATTTCGCAGGCAGTGTCTTTAAAAAATTTATATCTCAATAAAATTAAATGATAAATGTGTGTCATCATGTTTTTGTTTTAGAAAAACACACCAAGTTATCAAAAAAACAAAGATATTGTTTAGATCGAGAGATTTTGAAAAAAAAAATAAGTGAGAAAAAAAATAGAAAAATATATTTTTTATTGTTTGAATGAAAATAAAAAATTGAGTGAAAAAAAAAATATTGTAAAACGTACTAAATTTTTTTTCTCCTTAAACATGAGATAAAAACTAAGAGATAATA
>NC_029789.2:129023054-129031111 GCF_000816755.2 Arachis ipaensis
GTAATGTACATAATGTACAAGTATGGCTTCAAAGAGATGAGCCAGTCGATGTCATCATGGGCTGAGAAGGTGATTTGTTTGGGCTATTTAAAGAAAGGATTTGTCTATAGTAGGAAAAGTTAAACTTGATCCTTAAACGTAAAATATTAAGCATTAAAAAATTATTTTTTTTATTTTATTTTCTTTAATTTTTTCTTTAATTTTTTTTATATTCAAAGAAAGTATAAGTGAGAGGAGGATGGATTGGCGTAAATGCGTAATGTACAAGTATGGCTTCAAAGAGATGAGCCAGTCGATGTCATCATGGGCTGAGAAGGTGATTTGTTTGGGCTATTTAAAGAAAGGATTTGTCTATAGTAGGAAAAGTTAAACTTGATCCTTAAACGTCCAACATTCAAAATATTAAATTGGGGGTTCAAATGAATTTGTGTAATTTCTTTTAGGTGATTACTACGGTACGATGATAAATTAATACGTACCGATACGTTTAAAATATGGACAAATAATAATTAAACAAGTGGAATTTATTTTCTACTCAGCATTTAATTTTTTCTTTTTAAATATATAATATATCACCACTTTTACTAAAACACCCTTTTAATTAAATAAAAATAAAAAATAAATTTTATTTAATTTTAATAAAAAGACTTAAACATCCTTCCTTTATTTAATTAGACAAAAATACCCTTTGAATACCCCTATCTTAACAGCTTCTCCCCTAAACCCTAGCTTCTCCACCACCGCCGTAAGAACTGCCGCCGTCCGTCGCTCTCAGGCACTACCATCGTCGTCTGGTCGTCCGTGCTTCTTCCTCCTTCAAGAATCGCAGCTTCTTCTTCCTCGACCTCGGCGCGTCAGTTCCTGGTATTCATCTGCTTCATCGCGCTCCTGCCGCCGTCCGTCGGGCGCTCAGTCACCATCGTCTTCGTCTGGTCGTCGCAGATTCTTCCAACCCACCACCGTCTTCAGAGTTGTGTTCGTCGCCTGGCCTCTGTCTCCGTCACGATTCTGCCCCCCTCTTCTCAGACTGCTCAGTAGAAAAACCCATCTCCATTCCAGTTTCCTTCCTTCGAGTTCAGAGAGCAGAAGCTCAACCAAAAAAAGAACCTTAGACTTCGACGGTCAGTATGTACCCGAAGCCATGCATCATATCCCTCCAACTCCTTCCATGGCTGCTGCAAGAGAAGAAGCTGAGAATGTTATGTTTGGTGCTTTGGATAATCTCTCTGCTAATACAAAGATTAAGCCTAAGGATATTGGTGTTCTTGTTGTGAATTGCAGTTTGTTTAACCCAACCTCTTCACTTTCTGCAATGTTTGTGAACAAGTACAAGCTTAGGGGTAACATTAGAAGCTTCAATTTGGGTGGTATGGGTTGTAGTGCAGGAGTTATAGCCATTGATCTTGTAATTTTTTCTTTCTTTGTTATTTTCCTGTTGTGCCTTATAGTTTAAACAATTTGATGCTTAATAGGATCAAGATTGTTATGAGCTTTCAGCTGAGTATGAAAGGAAGCATAAGACTGAGAAGTTGGAGGAACTTGGGAATATGCTAACTGGTCTTGATGCTTGGGATTCTATTGTCATTGCCAAATCATTTTCCCACATGCTTAATTTGGCTAACTTGGCAGAAGAAGTTCAAATTGCCTACCGAAGAAGGATTAAGCTATTAAAGAAGGGCGATTTTGCTTATGAGAACTCTGCCATCACTGAATCTGACATTGAAGAAACCTTCAAGAGGCTTGTGATTGAACTGAAAAAGTCCCCACAGGAAGTGTTTGATGCTTTGAAGAAGCAAACTGTAGATTTGGTCCTAACTGCTCATCCCACTCAGTCCGTTCGTCGATCTCTGCTGCAAAAGCATGGAAGGTTTGTCACTGGACTCAGGAATAATTATAGTCCATTAACTACGAATTTATCGTTCCATTTGCTTTTACTAGATCTCAATTACCATCTCCTTTGCAATTATATATAAACAGATCTCATAGAGTAATAGATCCAGGAAGCCTGCTTATTTTTTGTTTGCTTGAACAGGACTGGAAGGATACCATAGTCAAGCAAGATCAGTCTCATGAGAACCAATCAGATATGAGAAGAAGAAGAAGAAGGCTATTGCTATTTTCTAAGGCCTTTAGGCATATCTATCTAGAGTGGAAGCATGTTATGACATTTCTTTTTTTTTTCTATCTTTTAGGTGATTATTCTTTACGTGAGAACTAGTTCAGGAACACAATTATCTAATATATTATTCTTTATTATTAAAGTTTAAGGAGCAGAACATCTTAGTTAATAATATCTGTTACATAGTGCTAAAACTATGTGGTTCAATGATTGTGAACTAGTAGCATACATGTGTTTTAAATTGGGAGGAATCCAATGATTGTATTTATTTCTTCATTTTACTACCTAGTCAGTCCCTTTTTTTTAATAGTATGTTGTGGCTGTTCTTGGACTGATCATGTCAATGAACGGTGGGTGATCATTATTCAATGAGATGTATGGAGAGCCATTAGAAACCCCTTTTAAAGTTGTAACGGTGGGTGATCATTCTTGGAAGGTGCATATTGTATATTTCTAATGTCAAAGTTGCATTCATATCCCTTGAACTTTGTCACTTTTCAAAGGGGATTGGGTTGTTTTTCATTTTCAGTGGTTATCAGAGTAATTTGGTAGACAGATAGAGAGATATGGAGAGCCAAAAGGAGGATGAATGCCATGGTAGATAATGCATATTTTTTGTTGCTTGTTTTGGATAGAAACAAGCCACCATTTTTCCCCTCCCACTTGTAATTGATTTTTGATTTGTTTAACCCATTGTCTCTGTTCCTATCTTAGAATATAAATTCATTTGTTATCCAACACTAGAGTTAATGTTAGGGAGTCAACGGTTGATATGCTAACAAAATTGATGACTATATGGAAATCAAAATGGTGTCATTGTTGTGAGTCAGATTAATATAGTAATTTCACTTGCAAGTAATTGCAATAAGATCATAATTTTTCTGTTCAACGGTTGATATGCTAACAAAATGAAGCCTGTAATCTATCATTCACTGTCTTACTTGTATATATAAAGAATTAAACTCAACACTGCTTCGAGGTACATGCTCTTGATATACTTTGAAATGTGCATGTTGCACCACTCAATTGTTGTTTTCTTTCTTCTTTCATGTATATACTTTGTTCATTTTCAGAGGATGCAATCATGATTACAACTTAACAATTGCTTGTAACATTCCTTGATTTGATTCCTTGTACATTAATATCCACAATGAAATTTATAAGTTGCATAAGTGAAGTCTATGTAAGCTTTATCAATGAGTAGAAACGTTGTAACAAGGCCATTGATGCTAAATATTCAGTGTTTTATATGAAAATAATAGTAACAAAACATAGCTGAAGAATAAAAAAATGCTAATGCCATAACTTTCCAACACCAGAATTCTTCGTAAGAGATCTAACTATTCTTACAGTTAATATTTGACCACAAAACTTCTTTCACTTTCTTTCAACAAATGACAAGAAATTCAATGGAAAAATGAATTGTTCTAGAACAAAATCAGAGAGTTACATTTATTACATAAATAAAAAACCAGGATTAAAAGGGATTAGGAATAGACTGTAATAAAATGCGAGTCAATCAGAAAATGGTTTGGACAAACTTTGCAGATTGAGCTCTTGCTTTCAGAGTATCCTCCTTTGATCTCGCCTCCTGTATCTTACTCTCCAGAAGCTACAGGCAATTAACAAAGCAAAAATGGGATAAACTTACATCACTAGTTATAACAAAAAATTCCTGCACTATAATTAAAATAGTCCAACCATTTTCAACAGCTTATAGGATTCTGGGAAGATGCAATTTCTTACAAAAACAAAGTTACTAGCACACTATAAATTTTGGTTTCCAAGCATACCAAAAACAAAGCTGCTGCTCTTTTTCTTTAAAAAAAAACACAAACAAAACATAAAAAAACTGGAAGGGCAGAACAAAGTTTGTTTCTAAGCATAAGCATAGTCCAGAAGGAAACAAGAATTAATTTCAGCACAAGAAGATATCCTAGAACTTCTTACCTCAGGAACAGAGACAGGTTTTCTTCCAGTTGGCACAACACAAAAAATTACCAGAAGGGAAAACGATGCCTAACTTAGCAAAATGTTTGATGACTACAGTGATTAACCAAACTTAGTAGCATCTCATACATGATAGCAAGGCAAAGCAAAAGTCATTATATTGCTGATATAAATCTAGCATTAGTCTTTATGCAACCAAGTGAAATAAAGGATTCAGTGACAAATACATAAATATTAATTTAAGGATTAAGTAACTAAAACAGAGGCATTAGAATAATTAAAAATAACAACAAAAATAGGCTTCTAAAGTGATGACTGAACAACTGAGACATTATCTATTATCTCCTTGAATAGGATTGATTATTGGCTTATGCTATGTGTACCAGAGAGAGTAGTAAAAATTAAAGCTATGTAACAACCTGCACTGGATACCTATGAATGCAATCTTCCCAAGGAGACTTGGGTGAAGCCTTGACATGCCTAAGTGCCTGCCACACTGCCCTGTTACACTTAAATCCACTTCCAAATGCAATCTGCCACACCCTATTCCCCTTCCTCATTCTTCCTCAACATGCATAGGCAGAAGCTGAAGATTCTTCTCAAGCTCATCAATCACAGCTCTCCCACCAGCATGAATGCAGAAATGATCAAATGCAAGCTTGAAATCAGGTATATAAGGCTTCACTTTTGCATTCAGAAGCTTCTTAACAACCAAAGTAGCAAAGAACAGAAGCTGTTCACTTATTGGAAGAACAAGAGACCCCAAAGTTGTGATGTTAGTTTTCAAAGCCCCACCAGCAATAGCCATAAGATCCTTTGAGATAGAAACACCAGTTTTGCCATCATCATCTTGTTCTTGATACACACACCTGAAAGCTTTATCATCAGCACCCTTATGAGTCCTCACAACATGAACAAGCTTGTACTTTGCTCTTCTCTTAACAGAGCCTTTGTTGGACAACAAAACAGCAGAACCACCAACACGGAACAAACAATTTGGGATCAGCATAGATTTCTTGTTCCCAAAGTACCAATTCTGAGTAATGTTCTCAGTGTTAACAACAACAGCATAAGTGTTCCTATGAACTTGAAGCATGTCCTTAGCAAGATCAATGGCTATAACTCCTGCACTACAACCCATACCACCCAAATTGAAGCTTCTAATGTTACCCCTAAGCTTGTACTTGTTCACAATCATTGCAGAAAGTGAAGGAGTTGGGTTAAACAAACTGCAATTCACAACAAGAACACCAATATCCTTAGGCTTAATCTTTGTATTAGCAAAGAGATTATCCAAAGCACCAAACATAACATTCTCAGATTCTTCTCTTGCAGCAGCCATGGAAGGAGTTGGAGGGATATGATGCATGGCTTCGAGTACATACTGACCGTCGAAGTCTAAGGTTTCTTTCTTGGTTGAGCTTCTGCTCTCTGAACTCGAAGGAAGAAAACTGGAATGGAGATGGGTTTTTCTACTGAGCAGTCTGAGAAGAGGGGGCAGAATCGTGACGGAGACAGAGGCCAGGCGACGAACACAACTCAGAAGACGGTGGTGGGTTGGAAGAATCTGCGACGACCAGACGAAGACGATGGTGACTGAGCGCCCGATGGACGGCGGCAGGATCGCGATGGAGCAGATGAATACCAGGAACTGACGCGCCGAGGTCGAGGAAGAAGAAGCTGCGATTCTTGAAGGAGGAAGAAGCACGGACGACCAGACGACGATGGTAGTGCCTGAGAGCGACGGACGGCGGCAGTCCTTGCGGCGGTGGTGGAGAAGCTAGGGTTTAGGGGAGAAGCTGTTAAGATAGGTGTATTCAAAGGGTATTTTTGTCTAATTAAATAAAGGAAGGATGTTTAAGTCTTTTCATTAAAATTAAATAAAATTTATTTTTTATTTTTATTTAATTAAAAGGGTGTTTTAGTAAAAGTGGTGATATATTATATATTTAAAAAAGAAAAAATTAAAAATGCTGACGTGGAAAATAAATTCCACTTATGTTATTGTTATTTGTCCACATTTTAAACGTATCGGTACGTATGAATTTATCATCGTACCGTAGCAATCACCTTTCTTTTAATATTGTTTTGTTTTTTTTTTTTTATTATTTGGCCAATGAGCCTCAACTCAAATGGTATATCTTTTCCTCTCTACCTCAAAGTTTGGGGTTCAAACTTTAGAAATTGTAATTGAGAGAAAATGTGGTAAAAAATGTGAGGAATATGTAGGTGTATTGTGTACCTAGGATTGAAGATTGTCCAATCTATTAGGGTACCTAGGATTTGGGGTTGTCCAATCCATTGACCCAAAAAAAAGTTTTTTATTTAAATTAAATAAATATAAAATTTATAAAAATACATAAAATACAATGTAATTACTTAAATATACAATTGGTCACATCTCGATACCGAAGAGTTTCGAAAATTGAACACATCCTGAGTCCTCAATCTGTGGCAGTAGAGTAGAGTTAAATGGGATATCAATACCCATACCGAGATACCAAGATATATGGATATATGCAAAAATAGAATATAAACTAAGTATACGAAATATACACAATAAACAAATTGATGATTTAGTATTCGAGATATAATAATCTATTTTAATTCAAATAATTTTAAATTTTAAAATTATCAAAATATTTTATTTAAAATTTAGATGATTATAATTTAAATTAATAATTTAATTTAATTCAATAAAAACAAATATACTTATATTATTGTACTAATTATTTATGAACACTGCAAAATTAATTTTAAAATAATAACATTATTAAATTAGGTCATACAATAATACCTAAGAGACAATAATATCTAAAAAGAAAAAAAAGAGGTCGAAAGTATTCGTTTGGCATAGTGAAATGTGATGTGCTGTTAATAAAATATTCTTTTATTTCCTAAGAAGAGTGAACGCGCATAATTCTCTTCACAAGAGACCAAATGCATTGCTGTATAGTAGGGGTGTGCATGGGTCGGGTGAAACCGGGTTTGGTGTGACCCAGACCCGACCTGAAATATATGCCGGGTCTATTTTTAAGACCCGAACTCGATCCTAGACCCGATGAAATCTATACACTTTCGGGCCACGATTATACCGGGTAAAAACCGGGCTGTTAACATTATATTACCTTGATACCTTTTTGTAAGTTAGCATGTAAAAATATTCAAATTTCCAAGACTCCAATCATTATTTGACATGGTAAAATTCACTTAGAAATATATACTAAGAACCAACTCTTCTCTAAAATTAAAGTATAACCATAATCAATACTAATATTGCCTAATAACACCAAATATTTAAATCAATACAAATAACACAAGATTATGCATTAGTCTAAAGTCTTATACATTTTAAACATAAAATATTAACTTATAGTCTTATATATAATGACTAATAACACAAAATATTAAGGTTTACAACACTTAAATTTCACATAATAATAGTCATCATCCATCACTAATAACACAAAATATTAATTATATATGATGACTGGGCCACCGGACCGATTTCGGGTGACCCGAGCTATGGCCCGGACCCGACCCGAAATTATGACCCGGGTCTATTTTTGAGACCCATACCCGGCCCTAGATCCGATGAAATCACACCAAATTAGCCCCTAAAGTGTTCGGAACCGGGCCGGATCTTCGGGCCGGGCCGGGCCATGCACACCCTACTGTATAGTTAGAAAATGACAGAGGAAATTGATGTAGGAGGAAATTGATGTTTTCAAGCATAAAAGGGAAGCATCTAAAATGTTTCATGGATAATTTGGAGCATTTGATGTTTCAATAAATCTAGTCCATTCAAATTTTTTATAACAAATCTAAAGGTCCAAATTAAAGAAAAATATTAATTTAATACCCAATATAAAAAGACTATATTTAAAGCAATTCTAATGAAATACTTTTTGATATCATTTTGATTTAGGGTTTAGACTAAAATTTATATTAAATATAATATGTGTGAAATAAAATTGATACAAATAAA
>NC_029789.2:129031681-129034067 GCF_000816755.2 Arachis ipaensis
ACTTATTTAATAGGATTATTATTGAAAAAACAAATATTTCATGACTTTTTTTTAATATTAAATATTTATATGGGAGCCAATTAAATTTAAAACGGACATTATTTATTTGCTCAAAAAATACATTTTAGTTTACAGGCTTACTTTTCTCAAAAATGGCAATGACTTAATTATAAAGTAATTATTAGATACTCGCACAATACGTTAAAAAGTAAGAATATAATAACAATTATTCTCCACGTATAAACGTTTTACCTATACAAGTCATATAAGTTCATATATTCTATCTCACATCAGACGTATCTTTTCTAGCACGTCGATTTCACGTGCCTCCTAATTTAACAGATTTTTCAATCAATGCACGCAAATTGATTTTTGTTCTTCTCCCCCTTTTTCGTTATTATTATCACCAACACTATCTTCTCTTTCTCTTCCTCCTTTTTTCATTGGAATTTCTTCTCCTCCTTCCTCCTTCTCCTCCTTATCTCGTTATTAAAGATAATGAATAATTCAAATTCAGATTATCAATTGAACCAAAACGAAATTGATTATTATTTTGAATCCAATCAAATAGTTGAGGTGTTGTTCGATTCTAGTTAATTTTTTTATTAGTAATTTATGATTCTGTAGGTGAATAATGTTTCATCGTTGATGGTTTGAATTGAATGTAATGTAAAAGTTCTGCACTGAAAAAAACATTTTTCTATATTTGCAGTAAATTTAGGTGTAATATGAAGAGATTTAGGTGTATTCTTTAAGAATTTTCAGTGTATGTATACTGATAAATTTTGTATAATTCAAAACTCTTCTTCTTCTCTTATTCATCTTTTTTTCTTGTTTTATCTTCTCAAGTTTCTTCTTGTTTTACTCTTTTAACAAGAATAAAAACAAAAAAATCAAACAAAGAATAAAAAAAAAATACATAATGGTACAAAATTACTTGGAAGAGGATGAACTTACATTCGTTCAACTAAAAGAAAGAAAGAAATAAGGAAAAAAAGAAGAAGAAAAAAATGCAGTATTAGAGAAAATATTTTTCTGTATTTGCAGCAAATTTGGGTGTAACACGAATATATTTGGGTGTAACACGAAGATATTTGGGTGTATTGTTTACAAATTTTTGGTGTATGTGTGCTGATAAGTTTTGCATAATTCAAAACTCTTCCTCTTCCTCTTCCTCTTCCTCATCTTCTGCTGCTGCTTCTTCTTTTTTCATCATCATCACCATCTTCTTTTTTTCTTATTCATTTTTTCCTTTTTGTTTTACCTTCTCAAGTTTCTTCTTGTTTTACTCTTTCACCGACACCACCTCCTCATCCTCCTCTTCTTTCCGCTTCTTTTTTCATTAGAATTTCTTCTCCTCCTTCTTTTTCCTCCTTCTCCTCTATCATCAGTTATCTTGTTGTTAAAGATAATGAATAATTCAAGTTCAGATTGTCAATTGAACCATAACGAAATTAATTATTTTGAATCCAATCAAGTGGTTGAGGTGCGGTTCGATTCTAGTTAATATTTTCGTTAGTAGTTTATGATTCTGTAGGTGAATAATATTGTTTTTGTTTGTAAAAATTGTTGTTCATCGTTGATGATTTGAATTGAATGTAATGTAAAAGTTCTGCATTAAAAAAAATATTTTTCTGTATTTCGGTGTAACGCGAAGATATTTGGATGTATTGTTTAAGAATTTTCGGTGTGTGCTGGTAAGTTCTGCATAATTCAAAACTCTTCTTCTCCCTCTTCCTCATCTTCTGCTGCTTCTTCTTCTTCTTTTTCATCATCATCATCATCTTCTTCTTTTTTCTTATTCATCTTATTTTTCTTGTTTTATCTTCTCAAGTTTCTTCTTATTTTACTCTTTTAACAAGAATAAAAACAAAAAATCAAACAAAGAAGAAGAAACACATAATGGTACAAAATTACTTAGAAGATGATGAACTTACATTCGTTCAACTAAAAGAAAGAAAGAAATAAGAAAAAAAAAGAACAAAAAATGCATTACTAGAGGAAATATTTTTCTGTATTTGCAGCAAATTTGGGTGTAACACGAAGATATTTGAGTGTATTGTTTAAGAATTTTCGGTGTATGTGTGCTGATAAGTTCTGCATAATTCATAACTCTTCCTCCTCCTCCTCATCTTCTGCTGCTTCTTCTTCTTCATCTTCTTATTTCATATTCTCATAATTCTTCTTGGGAGGAAAAAATCAAACAAAGAAGAAAAAAATACATAATGTTGCAAAATCAATAAAAAGAGAATGATGAAAAAAATGAGCAACAACAACAGTAATAAAAAAACGACGATGAAGATGAAATACGCGAAGAAAAAGGAGGAGAAACGCAAATAAGAAGGAGGAGGAGGAGGAGGAGGAGGAGGAGGAGGAGGAACGCGAA
>NC_029789.2:129035080-129036005 GCF_000816755.2 Arachis ipaensis
AAGTTTCTTCTTATTTTACTCTTTTAACAAGAATAAAAACAAAAAATCAAACAAAGAAGAAGAAACACATAATGGTACAAAATTACTTAGAAGATGATGAACTTACATTCGTTCAACTAAAAGAAAGAAAGAAATAAGAAAAAAAAAGAACAAAAAATGCATTACTAGAGGAAATATTTTTCTGTATTTGCAGCAAATTTGGGTGTAACACGAAGATATTTGAGTGTATTGTTTAAGAATTTTCGGTGTATGTGTGCTGATAAGTTCTGCATAATTCATAACTCTTCTCCTCATCTCTCATCTTCTGCTGCTTCTTCTTCTTCATCTTCTTATTTCATATTCTCATAATTCTTCTTGGGAGGAAAAAATCAAACAAAAAAATACATAATGCTACAAAATAGAGGTGAGCATGGACCGGGTGAAGCCGGGTTCGCATTGACCCGAATTCGACCATAAATAATGATCAGGTCTATTTTTAAGACCATTATCCGACCTTAGACCAGGAGGAGGAGGAGGAGGAGGAGGAGGAGGAGGAGGAGGAACGCGAAGCACGCTATGAAAACCGTTGAGTAGCACGTGTTAACACACTTGTATGAATGAGCGTCGTTTAGTTGAGTTTGGCCCAACTTGTATAACTTGTAAACTAAAATGACTTATATGTGTAGCACTTTCCATGTAATAAATGGCTAAATTAGACACTTTATGTTTACAAAGCACGTATCTAGAATAATTAATTTCAATAAATAATTTATTAATAGTTAAAATTATTTTACAAATATGGTATAATAATAATAATTATATAGCAACAAAGTCAATGTACTATAACTCAAATGACATAATTTTTCTATTCTCACCTAAAGGTTTTGGGTTCAAATCTCATTCTTAATTTAAAAAAATATATATATATAGCAACAAAAATATTTGT
>NC_029789.2:129036928-129037286 GCF_000816755.2 Arachis ipaensis
TTATATATATATATATAGAGGAAAAAACAAAAAAAATAGCTGCAATCTTTACTGCTGTTAAGCTGTCCGTCCCTTTTCATTTTTCAAAAACTTTTACAAGGATAACAATATCAATTATTAACTCACTAAAAGATAAATGGTTAATCGAAAAATTACTCGGACATAGAATTTTAAACTTTCAGAAAAAGATAAGAGTATACTTAAAGGTGATTGTTATGGTATTTAAAAGTGTTTGTCTAACTTATTAAAAAGAATTACAAATTAATATTTAATTTAAAAAATATAAAATTAAATAATTATTAAATATTTAAAAATTATCATAAAAATAAATTAGACAGAAATTAGATACTAAATTATA
>NC_029789.2:129037311-129043532 GCF_000816755.2 Arachis ipaensis
CTTTCATATAATTCTCTCAAATTATAAACACCATAAAATTTACCATACTTAAAACACTTCCATATACCAACGAAAGAATTTCAAATGTATTAAATATATTGGTGTTTTAATAATTTTAATAAATAATTTTAATTAAAAAAATATATATTAATTAAAATCAACAATTAAAATTATTACAAAACCAATATTTTGAGTACATTTACAAACTTTCCTCTACTATAACTTTATAAGGCTTTATCTTATCAAACCGTTTATTGTTAGTTCTTATCATATGAGAAGTACCAAACGGGCCCTAACAGAATAAAGCGGAGGAGAGTTACCTTTTCTTTGTGTTAGAATTTTTGGTCTGGATTTAGATTTCAAAATCATGAAACACCAATTTTTTCCCCCTTCTTTTTGGCGTCAAATCAAATGGATATCATTCTAAAATTAAAAAAATATATATAGAATTTATTTTTAAGATATTTTATCTGCCAATAAATACAATGCTAATCGTACTCTAAATTCAAATCACAAATCTTCTCCGACCTCTTTCATTTTAAAATCTACACTCTCTCTATCCTCTCTTTTCTGTCTCTCTCTCTACCCCTTTCCTCTCGTAGCCGCTGCGTCAGTACCGCTGCCGCCGCTACTGCAGACGTCTTTTGTTGCCGCTTCCCTCCTCTCCTTACACTAATCCATCTCCGCGACGAAAGAGTTACTGGAGCCACGCATCTGCTCGTGAAAAAACTGCGACGCCTCGCCACTTGCTACACCGCCGGCCACCTCCTCTATTTCAAGTAAGTTGGCCTTTTTACTATTAATGTTTTTATTTTGCTGTGAAATTGGTTTTAATATATGTTTTAAAAATAAATTAAACAATATTCTGTGAATTTGGGGTTTAGAAATTAAATTATGTTACTGTGAAATTGGATTTAGGATTTGCATATTGCTTCATACATTGAATTTATATACATGTCACATCTTATTGTGCTTCATTATGTTAATAAATAGTTGAATCTAATTCATACTTAAAGTTTTGCATATTACTTTTGCATTGGATTATATACATATCATATCTTATTGTACTTGATTATGTTAACTTGACTCTAATTAAAAATAAATAGTTGAATCTAATTCATACTTAAAGTTTTGCATATTGTTTTTGCATTGGATTTATATGCATGTCACATCTTATTGTGCTTGATTATGTTAACTTTGAATCTAATTAAGAATAAATAGTTCAATCTGTTTCATACTTAAAGATTTACATATTGGTTTTGCATTGGATTTATATACATGTTATATCTTATTGTGTTTGATTATGTTAACTTGACTTTAATTAAGAATAAGTTGAATCTAATTCATACTTAAAATTTTGCATATTACTTTTGCATTGAATTTATATGCATGTCACATTTTATTGTGCTTGATTATAGTAATGTGAATCTAATTAAGAATAAATAGTTCAATCTATTTCATACTTAAATTTTTGCATTGGATTTATATAAATGTTGTATCTTATTGTGTTTGATTATGTTAACTTGACTCTAATTAAGAATAATTAGTTGAATTTAATTCATACTTAAAGTTTTGTATATTACTTTTGCATTAGATTTATGCATGTCACATCTTATTGTTTTGGATTTGAATAATGAAGGCTCCTTGTTTAATTGAGTTTAATTCTTATGAAATTAATTGAGTGTTGACTGATGCTGTGGATTGAGATCGGTTGGATTTGTGGAAACTGTAAAGATAGATATATGTCCAATTTTAGGGGAGGTTATGTCCAATTTTTTCGGGGAGTTTTGTTGAATAATTCGTGTAGCATATATGCTTATTAGTGTTAACAATATATTCTCTTTACAGACATGATGAAAGGTAGTAGAGATAGATCGAATAGATCTTGTGGTCGTGGTAGAGGGAGCGTTTCCACCGAATCCTCAGGGACTGTTCAGTCATTGCCCTATATCCCGACTACCTCGTCGACCCTTGTGGCGTCACAGGCAGGTCCAGCAGACCAACAGTTCATCATAGTCCCAAACTCAAACTACGTGCCTCTTTTTGCTACGTCCCCTACAGATCCAATGACAGATTCCACAGTGGGTGATTCCTCTAGTGCCCCCAGCAGGATGCCCCTTCACTACCGTCTGTCATCCGGCTGAGGATTTGGCGCTATAGTATATAGGCGTGAATACATGCTATTTTTAATCTTAAGTTTGTTAATCTTAAGTTTATGTGTTTCTATGTATTTGTTAATCTTAGGTTTCTTTCTCTGATAGATTTGCACCAAACAACAACGTTTGCACATAGGATATCTCTGAGGTGATTAAATCAATGTACGACCACCCATGGTTGAGCTACACGAAGATCCTTGCTGAGACTATAGAGCGATAGTTTTAGAAGTGGGCGGTAAGAACCCAATAATGTTGAATTAATTAACTGTATTTGAATTGTATTTTATTTTGACTAATTAATGTTGTTGAATTACTTTGTGCAGTTGAAATTCAAATGGGATACGGAACATAATCTCACGATAAGAAAGATCTACGGCCACCGAGCAACTAAACAACTTCACCAGATGATGAGCGATGTTCATTAGAGGCGCGACCACCTAACGACCTGGATCCGTCCATCTATCAAGAAGGAACTAGAAGCCCATTTTAGAAATAATGAGGGGTTTAAGCGTCATCATCTGACGAATGTCGCTAACAGGACTTCGTTGAGGTCGTCAAAGTATACAGGTGGGTCAGCGACCTTCATGAAGATGAAGAGCAGGTAAGTAGTTTGGTAATGTTTGTTAATAGTTACTTGAATTATTTGTTTGTTGATTTATTTTATTGGTTAATTTGAATATGTGTAGTCTAAGTTGTTGGATCGTGAGGCGACACTGGCGGAGACCTTCAAGTATACCCATACCTTTAAGGCCAAAAAGGAGAGATTTGCTGACGAGCGGTCTACGCACTACAAGAAAAATGTTGGATACCGTCGGATTTACCATCGTCCTAGAGTTGACGATATAAATGGCACTGGAAACTGTTTATTGGCGTATTATTTTCGTCCGACGCTAATTGCCGGCGGATTTTTCGTCGGTTTTTAATGAATTTGTCGAGACTGAGTTGCTGATAACCGTCGGATTAATTCCATGGTAGCTTTGGCGCCATTGATAAACCTCTATTTTACGGTTTATTTTGTATTAAATTGAGTGGATTTCATCCATTATTCTCACATTTATTTATATAATTCGCATGTTTTACATTTCCTTCCTAATTTTGTGCTATGATTGAAAACATGCTTCTTTGGCCTTAAATTCGCTAATTTTAATCTTCTCTTATTACCATTCGATGCTGTGATATGTGTGTTAAGTGTTTTCAGGGTCTATAGGGCAGGAATGGCTTAGAGAATGAAAAAGAAGCATGCAAAAGTGGAAGGAACACAAGAAATTAAGGATTTCAGATTCTGGTAGCGATGCGCACGCGTGGATGACGTGTACGCGTGACTGGTGAAACAGACATACGACGCACACGCATGGTTGACGCCTACGCGTGGTCAGTGAAAAGCCCAGCGACGTGTACACGTGACGAGCGTCACGTGCTGCATTAAACAGAATTCGCTAGGGGCAATTTTCCGGCTGCTTTTCACCCAGTTTCAGGCCCGACAATACAGATTAGAGACCGCAGAATGGAGCTGGAAGAGGGAATCATTCACTATTCATTCACACTTTAGGTTTAGATGTAGGTTTCTAGAGAGAGAGAGGCTCTCTCCTCTCTCTAGGTTTTAGGGTTTTTTGTTTTATTTCTTCTCCAATTTAGATTTCCATGTTGTTTTAATTTAGTTTCTCTTCTACATTCTATTAGTCTAGCATCTTAGTTTATTTTCTCTTGTTGACGTCTTTACTTTCCCAATTTAATTTATGAACTCTTCATGTTAGATTCAATTTCCCTTTTTAATGCAATTTGAGGTATTTCATGTTTATTGCTTCTTTCTTCATTTGTTATTATTGATTCCTTGCAATTGTTGGTCTTAGATTTTGCTATGTCTTGTTAGTTTTTTATGTTTTTATTTTATGCCTTCCAAGTATTTGATAAAATACTTGGTTGGAGTTTAAATTAGATTTTTGTATTCTTAGCTTGGATTGGGTAATTTGGAGACTCTTGAATTGTCAAAGTCTCTTGTTGGTTGGTGATTGAAAGTTGCTAGTTGGCTTGAACTTCACTAACTCTAGTCTTTAATTAGGACTTGTGAACTCAAGTTGATTTGCTCACTTGACTTTTCTTCAATTGTTAGAGGTTAACTAAGTGAGAGCAATTTACAATTACCATCACAATTGACAATGATAATGAGGATAGGAATTCCGATTCTCAACCCTTGCTAGGACTTTTCTTAGTTGTTAGTTATCTTCTTGTTATTTACATTCCTTTCTTATTAAACTCAAAACCCAAAAATATACTTTTTCACAACCAATAATAAACATACTTCCCTACAATATTTCGATTAATTTTATTGGGTTTACTTAAGTGACAAACAATCTAAACGTTGATTGAGGTTTAATTGTCGGTTTAGAACTATACTTGCAACGCGATATTTTTGTGAAAATCTTTACCGACATTTTTCCTCTGTCAAATTTTTGGCCCTGTTGTCGGGGAATTGCAAATGTGTGCCTTATTATTGGTTATTATGAATATTGTGAATATGTTTGCCTTTTCGTTTCTTTGTTAGTTGTTTCTAGTTCTAGGAGTTTATTTTCATTATTTCTTATTAGTTTTTGTTTTTATTTCCTTTTGCTACTATGAATTCTCACCCCTTTGGCTATGAGTTTGGTTCAAATTATGTTGTAGGGAATGGAAGCTACAATGAGAACATGTATCAAGGATGGGACAATCAAAGGTGGGAGGAGCCTCAAGCTTATGGACAACCCTCTTGGCAACAACTCCCACCAACATACTATGAGGAACAACCATTCCATGATGCATACCAAGACAATGGTTATGGTGGACCTCTTTGTGACAATCAAAAACCACCACTATATACCTATGAACCCCCTCTTTAACATAGCTTTGAACCACCATACTCACAAGTCCCTTATAATCAAACACTTCCATATGATCCTAACCCTTATCCACCATACCAACCACCCTACAAACCATATGAGCCATACATAGAACCACCCCAATTCCAACAAAATTACTCCCAAGAACTACCACTCAATATACGCCACCTCCAATGTATGCGAATTTTCAACCACAAGATGAATTTTTCTTTCCACCACAACCCTCTATAGGGGAATGTCCATATCCATCAATCCAAGAGAAATATGATCCTAATTATGTTAGCCAAGTGGAACAAGAGGCACGGGATCATTTTAAGGAAGCAATGGATCAACTTCAAGCAACCATCCATCAAATAGAGCGAGAGGAAGGCCGAAAAGCACACGAAGCTCTCATGGCTAACAAATCTCAACTCAAGAACAAAGGACTGGAGTGTATTGTACAGCAAGTGGAAAAGATGGAGAGTGTTGAACTGCCACATCCTTATCATGATGAACCACCCTCCTATTATGAACCCTTTCTCCCATATAATGAACTCTCATATCCACCCCAAGCTCCAATGGATGACACCATTGACTTTCTTATTCAAGGGCAATGAGAAATGCAAAGGACAGTACTCGAATTCGTGACTACCGTGACCGACTTAGCAAATAAACTAGCCTCCCAACACTTAGACACTCAAAGTATCCCCATGGCTGCATGTGGAGAATCTAATTAGGAGCGTAGCGTGAAGGAGAGACTAGAAATTCCGGTGGAAAGTGAGGAATGTGACTTTGTATTGGAACAATTAGAGGAAGCCGTAACTATTGAAGAAGAAGAAGTGGTTGAAGACTTAGGAGATGCTGAACCTCCATGGGAATCTAGAGTTGTAGAGTATTCCTCTAAGAAGCTTGAAATTAATGTTGAGGAGGGTAGTGCACAACCTTCAAGGCATATTCCCTATGAAGAATTGGACGGGATAGATCAAGAGACAAGTTTCCTTGGTGATGATGATCATGAATCAAGCCACCCTAGTAATGAATTTGCATCTACAAGTGAACCCTTTGAGTTTGAAATTAAGCAATAATTAGTAGTCAAATTAAACTCTTGTTAACAAAATTGTTAGCAGAAATTCAAAATGACCAGAAATCAACAATTTATTTTATTAAAATAAATGGTCTGAATATAATAAAATGTCACAGAAGTAGACATAAA
>NC_029789.2:129043757-129048394 GCF_000816755.2 Arachis ipaensis
AGTTTCGGCTATATGATATGTATATATGTTATAATTATTTGAAACTTTGAAAGGGGGCATCCGGCGCCTTTGGTTGGTTTTAATGGGGCGTTCGGTGTCCACGATGTTCTCACGCTCAGTATTAGTGGTTTTACCTCCGGCGCCTAAAGTGTTTTAGAGAGATGCGTTTAGCGCCTCTGGTGTCAAGTCCGGCGTTCATATGTTCTTTTTATATTTTTAAAAAATATTAAACCATCAAGTAAATACGGTTTTTTGTATTCACAAATAATTTAATCAGTAATCAAGCAACAAAAAATAGTTCATTCATGTTTAATTTATCAAACCTTATCTTTTGATGTTAGCTCGCAAAAAGCGATTTTCTTTCGTTGACGATGTCTAAATCACTTTCTTTCCTTGACGGATCCAGTACGATTGTAAAGAGGAAAAAGAAACAAACAATTTAATCAGTTTAAAATTATTTTTGAAATTTAAAATTAAATAACCGAGCCTCAAAAAATTCACCGACTATCGAACTTCTGCTTTTATTTCTCGTTCTTTTTCTTAATATCACACTTCTGCTTTTATTTCTCGTTCTTTTTCTTAATATCACACTTCTGCTTTTATTTCTCGTTCTTTTTCTTAATATCACACTTCTGCTTTTATTTCTCGTTCTTTTTCTTAATATCACGTACAAAGGAAAAAAAAAAGGAAGAGATAGTTCTCGAGATTATGTCAAAGAAGAAAAAAGAAAGCATGAGATAAATGAAAATGAAGAACCGTAAAAGTTATAAGGGTGAAACATCAAAATAAATTAATAAAATATTATTATTTATTTTTTCGCATATTCAAAATTAACTTGTTAAACTAAATTTAACTGCGTCACTCAAATTTTGCGAATCCTAATGTATAGAGCTTAAAAAATCTATTGTTAAAAATCTAGATTGTTACAAAATATACTTAATAATTACATGGCATTATTAATATTTTTAAAATTCTAATTCTCTCTTTTTCCCACATGGCCTACGTAACTTTTATACATCCTCTTTTTTTCTCATTATTACCACCACCTCCTATCATACTCATCATCATTAACCACTACAAGAAAAACGTTGAGTACCGTCGAATTTATCATCAAATTCATCAAATAAATCTACCGATAATAAAGTTACTGTCGAATTTACCATCGTCCTGGAATTAACGGTATAAACGTTGTCGGAAACTGCTTACCAACGGATTTTTTCGTCCGGCGCTAATTATCGGTGAAGTTTCTGTTGGTTTTTCAATGGCTTTGTCGAGACCGAGTTGATGATTACCGTCGGATTAAACCGATGATAACTTTGGCGCCATTTCACGTGTTTAGTCGCCAAATTACTGTCGGATAAATCCTACGGTAATATTTTTTTATTTTTTTGAAGCAATAAGCAATAATTAGTAGTCAAATTAAACTCTTGTTAACAAAATTGTTAGCAGAAATTCAAAATGACCAGAAATCAACAATTTAAAAATAAATGAAATTAAATCCCTAAACCCTACAGACCCCGATAATCATCGTCGTCGTCATTGTCGACTGAGCCTACTGAGACGGCGGAGTAGGTGCTGATGTCGGTGCCCCACTAGTAGTGCTGCTGTTGGTACTTGTAGCATCGCTGGCTCCAGCACCCATTTGCTGGTTGTACACCTCCATCTGCTCTCTTAAACGATCTAGCTGCTCTAACTTCTCTATCAGGTCCAAGTTGATGGCAACGACTCCTCTCCCGCGTGCAAGAAGATCGTTGTACCTCTGCTCAGACTGCTCCACTTGTTGGTGAAGCTCCTGTGTCTGCTTCTATACCTCCTCCCTCAAGTCGACAACTTCCTGGAGATCAGCAGGGCTGGTGGCAGAGGCAGAGGTAGAGGAAGCCGCCAATACGGAGGAGTGAAGGCCACTGACGAAGAACAACCCCAATCCGAAAAAGGTGATTCTTGTGGGGTTCAGAGGCGGTCTCGTGCCAAACCTATTAAGATCTATCACTGAGGTCTCGGAGTCGACTTCGTCGTTTTCACTAGGCAGCTGAGATTGATGGGTCGCGACCTCCAATCTCTGCGTGTAATCCTCCTATGTCACACATGTTGTGATTAGGATAACAATTAATTGACTTTAAACTAAATAAATTTAAAACTTAAAATTAATTAAAACTCACATGATGAGCATATTAACAGAAACAATTTACTCTATATCATTTTAACAAAAACGAGCAACAAAAAGCATATTAATACATACTAATTTGGATTGATATAGATAGAAAAATTGATATATTTAAATAGTACTCAAAATTTTTTGTCAATAATAAAATGTGGTATTCTAAATTTTTAAAATATAATATATAATATAATATAGTTGATAGAAGTACTATAATAACATATTTTACTCTCATCAAATATACTGTATTATATACTATATTTTAAGTTTTTTGGATATTGTATTTTATTATTGATAAAAATTTTGGGGTATGTAAGATTTAAGTTTATTTTAAAATATTAAAATTATAGATGAGCTATTTAAATAAAAAATAATACAAAATGTGAATGAAATATAAACATATTTAATTCAAACTAGTATTTAAATATATTGTTTTTTGAGTACTATTTAAATATGTCAATCTTTTATCTAAATCGATTCTTTTATATAAATCGATTCAAACCAATATGTATTAATATGCTCTTTTCTGTTTGTTAAAATGATATAAAAATTTTATGAAGGAAAATCAAATCTTAAATAGGCAACATAATATTAAATCGAATAAACCTGCTTTGATTTATGATGTATACTACTCTTAATAAATCAAATTGGTCTCATTTAATTTACTTTTATCTCTAATTTCGTGTATAAATCGAATGCACCTCATTCGAGTTACCTTTATCGAAATTCTAGATTCCAAAAATGAGCACACTCTCTTAAATTACTAAATTAAAAGTGGCTGAATTCGATTTATACATTTCGAGCTTTTGGCATAAATTGAATTTGGCTAATTCCATTTATGTGTAAATTGGCAAATCACTCTCTTAAATTACTAAATCAAAAGTGGCTGAATTCGATTTATACATTTCGAGCTTTTGAGCATAAATTGAATTTGACATTTATGTGTAAATTGGCAAATCATAGATTCGATTAATTCAAATAGAATAGACGTGTAACTAAACTAGAATTAGGATATTTGTATAATTTTGTTGGCCAATTATTTTATTAAAATAAATTACCCTTAGTTTTATAAGTTTATTATTACATTTTTATTTTATCTTTATTCGTTATCTTATCTTTGTTTATTCTACTTATCTTTCCTAGGCAATACTCTATATATATATATTTAGCATTATTTTTATAATTTTTCAATAATAAAAAAATACAAAATACAACATTCTTCATCTTTTTTTTCTTATTCTTTAATAGTTTTATTATGATATCTGAGTCATGGTATCCTCCTTGAAGAGGATAACTTATTTTTTATTCCAGTGAAAGTACCGTGTTTTTCTTCATAAGTACTCTTTTTCTCTGTGCATTTTCTCCTTCTCTTTTGCCTCTGTATTGACGTTCTCTCACGTCACCAATTAACCCGTCCTCTCTTTCTTGTCTTTCTGAGTCTAACGGGCCAAAAACCACCGCCACGAGCGCTCTCACGTGCCACCTAAAGTGCTACAATTGTTTGCCCTCAACTTCATCTTCATTGTTAAAACTGCAATGTCTTGTTTACCTTTTTTAGCCTTATTTCTAACGTCCTTCAACCTACTGCCAGCCACCATGCACCGCCATGGCCTATAGTTCTGTCTGCGTTTCTTTCTCACAGTTTCATCTACGCTTCCTTTTGGCAGTTTTGTCTGTGCTTTCTTCCAGCAGTTCCGTCTGTGCTTCCATCTAGAAGTTCTATATGCGGTTTCTTTTGGCAATTCTGTCTGTTCTTCCTTCTGGCAGTTTCGTCTGTGCTTTCTTCTGGCAGTTTTGTCTGTGCTTCCTTCCGACAGTTTCGTCTGCGCTTTCTTCCGGCACTTTCGTCTACGCTTCCTTCTGGCAGATTCGTCCGTGCTTCCTTCTGGCAGGCCTAGCTCTGCCATGCCTCTCTCTTCCTCTGCATCACTGTGCCGCACACGTCTTCCTCTGTATCCTACGCCGCATACATATTCCTCTACGTCACCATGCCACATGCGTCTTCCTCAACCATTTCATCAGAACTTATCTAAGCTGTGGATTATTTACATCTTCCATCCACCAGCTTGCAGGGGCGTATTAAATTCTTATCTTATCTTTATTTGTTATCTTATCTTTATTCATTATCTTATCTATTTTTATTATCTTATCTTTCATAGATAATGCTTTATATATATTTAACTTTATCTTTATAATTTTTCAATAAAAAATATTAAGTACAATATTCTTCATCTTTCTTTTCTTATTCTTTCTTAGTTTTATTACTTATGACATGAGCTTTGAGAACACATAGCCTTCCAAAATACAAGAAGGTTGAAAAAAGTTAGTAGTACCAGAGTTAATAATACAACATAATAAAAAGAAAACAAATATCAATTTCATGAAAATACCATAGTGGAGGTAAAAAATGGTAAAGTGTTGGCTTGAAGGAGAATATTATGGGTAGGGATGATTTGGTCACAGAGACTTAGGGTAAAAA
>NC_029789.2:129048465-129052207 GCF_000816755.2 Arachis ipaensis
AGAGAAAATAGAATTATATTGCTTTCATAAGAAGTATATTAATCACACTTATTACAATAGGGATCAGAGTATTATAGTGGCAAGTATGGTGGTTTACGTCTTGTGTGTGACTTTAACAAACTTTGCCAACTCATTAACTGTCTAACAACCTTCTCTATACAACTCCTAACATTCCCCCTCAACCAGCGGGTGGTGGTGAGGCTACTCGAAGCTTAGGTCTAAAATAAAAAAATTGCCCTTGAGACACGGGCTTGGTTAGCACATAGGCCACTTGATCATGAGAAGGTATATGAACTACTTGAGCTTGCTACTGGAAAACTCTGGTACGGACAAAGTGCAGGTCTATTTCAAAGTGCTTGGACTTATGGTGAAGGATGAGATTCCTTAACATCAGTATAGTGCTTTGATTGTCAGAAAAGAGGGTGGGACAGGACCTAATGGAAGATGCATTTCATGCAGAAGCTTTTGCAACCATATGGAATCAGTCATTGTATCTGCTAAAGCATGAAATTCTGCTTCGACCCTTGAGCATGAGACAACAGCTTACTTCCTACTCGACCAGCATGAGAGTAATGCCTAGGAAAACACAGTACCCGATAGTGGATCTTTGATCATCAAGGCCCACTGCCCAGTCTGAGTCACAGAAGACAATGTGCGGAACTCAGAATTTTTATGAATTTGGAGCCCCTTCTCAGACGTACCATCCAAGTAGTGCAAAATGCATTTGATTGCCTTCTAGTGCAATTTAGATGGCAAGTGCATATACTACGAGACTTTGTTGACTGCATAGGTAATATCCGGCCGTGTGATCGTGACATACTAAATCCCCCCAAAAATCGAGCAATAAAGAAAAGGATTTTCGCAGGGAGTGTATCCAGCTGTAGATAGCTTTAAGCTACTCGTCATGGCAGTTGCAACTGGTTTTGCACCAGGCAAGTGTGCTCGCTTTAAAAGGTCATGAATATATTTAGACTGCCTCAAGATCATACACTGATTTGAGGTTGTTAATGCCTCAAGCGCTAAAAAAAAACTCATTTCACCCAGGTCTTTTAGTGTAAAAACTACATCAAGTTTCTTGATAAGAGTATTGACTTCAGAGGGATTGTTTCCTATTACAAGAATGTCGTCGACATAGTTGAGTAGGTAAATGGTAGAGCTGAAGCTGTGACGAACAAACAGACATGGGTCTGAGATGGTGCTAAAGAAACCAAACCTATTTAAAGCCCCACTGAGCTTGAGGAACCAGGCTCTAAGAGCCTACTTGAGGCCATAGTGTGTCTTGTCAAGTTTGCAAACCAGGCTTGAACCAAACATATAGCCGTTAGGTTGAACCATGTGAACGTTCTAGACAAATCCTCGTTCAAAAATGCATTGGTGAAGTCAAACTGCCAAATTTTCCAACCAAAAGTCATGGCAATGGATAAGATAATCCGCACAACGGCTGGCTTGGCTATCGGGCTGAAAACCTTATCATAGTCCAGCCCCTCTCGTTGATGGAACCCCTTTGCAATGATTCTTGCTTTATGTTTTTGTATTCGGCCATCGGGTTGACGTTTCACCCGACAAACCCAGTTACACTCGATGGCAGCGCTAGCAGGTGTGGCCGGAACCAGCGTCCAAGTTTTGTGGCAAAGGAGAGCAGCATACTCTTCATCCATCGCCACTTTCCAATGAGGCATGGCAAGTGCTTGAGCAACTGACATAGGCTTATGCCGTGCAAAATCAAGTGCCTGCTTTGGAACCAGAGATGCTAGCACTTTCACGGCTGGTGCAACTCTAGTATTAGTAGCTAACCCTGTAGTATCTGAGAAAAACATAGAGATACAAGGAACATAATTTGTATTGTTAGGTAAAGAACAAGTATTAACATAATCAGTATTGGCAATAGTCCCCAAAACCTGGGATTGGGTGGCAATGGTATTAGACACTAAGGAATCACTAGGAATAACTTGGGATGACATGGGGATGGGAGAAGGGTCAGACACATAGATAGGAGGAGTGGGATCTTAAGGTGGAGAAGGTAGAGTACTTGGGGATGGAGCTGGTATGGAAGAGACAGTGGTGAAGGTGGGAAGATGCAGGACCGAGCTGAAGAGTTTATGGCTGGTGTGAGGGAATATAAAGTTGTAAGGAAACTCGGTTTCATCAAAGAGCACATGTCAAGAGATGTTGACTTTTCCAGAGTTGTCTATGCATCTATAACCTTTGTGGAAGGATGAATAACCAAGGAAAAGACATTTTTGAGACTTAAAATTAAACTTCTGAAGTTGGAAATGTATGAGTTGAGGAAAACATACTCAACCAAACGTTCTTAAGAAATTGTAGTCCGAGGCCTTGTGATGAAGAAGTTCAAAAGGTGATTGGTGTGAGGTAACTGGTGACAACAACAAGTTTATAATGTAAGTAGAGGCCAGAAAAGATATATCCTAAAACTTGAGAGGCATAGAGGCTTGAGCCAAAAGAGCTAGACCAGTTTCAATAACTTGCCAGTGCTTACGCTTAGCTATACCATTCTGCTGGTATGTGTAAGGACAGCTCATCCTATGTACAATATAATACCATGGTGAATAAAAAATTACATAAATTGTTGAGAGGTAAACTTTTTCATATTATTGATCTACAGTATTTTAATTTTTGTTCCAAATTTATTTTCTATTAGTTGCTTGTACTAATTAAAGGCTTGAAACACTTATGCCTTGTTATAAAATAATTAAATACTAGTGTATCTGGTAGCTGCATCAATAATTGAGATATAGTACCAAAAATCCCATACGTTGGTGTCTGGGGTCGGACCCCACACATCAGAGTACACTAGCTCTAGTGGCGTGTTATAGACTATGCTTGAATAAAAAAAAGGGAGGTTAAGAAGTTTGCCTTGGCAACAGGCACTGCATAGGGACTGAATCTCTTAAAATAAGTTTTTATTGAAACTGCTAGTATCAATATTAGACAAGTCCATTATTCTTTTGATAATTTTGGCCGCTGGGTGACCCAGCCTCCTATGCCATATAACATATATTGAAACTAGACCTGAATTTTGCACCAAGCTAGGTTGATCACCTTCACTAGCTAAACAATCTTCTACACTATTACGCTTTTAACTACTACTGCCAACATTCGAGCTAGAATCACAACTCATAACATCGAACTCAATATGCATGATATTCCTAACAATATCTTTATTGGCTACACTAGCAGTGTTAACGATGACACTAAAGGTAGCACACTTACTAGACGGAACCTTAGTAACACAGTGTTGTTGACCAGAATGTACTGAAGCAGTTTTTGCAGGAATTCTAATCCTATCAAATTGATATAGACCTCCTCTAAGTGAGCCTTTGAGAAGTATTTTCCTAATGTCCTAAGATTTGACAAAGCAATCAAAGGGATGAAACTAAAAAAATACATGGTTGTCAAGGAAAAACTTAGCGACACTGATAAGATTCTTGGTTATGGAGGAAACATGTAAGAGTTAACTCTTACTACTTTAGCACAACACTAGCTTTATGCTAATTTGTCTAAGTATTTGTTCAGACAACACCAAATAGATTATTTGGGCCATATTGTGTGTACCGCAGGATTTAAAGAGGACCCGGCTAAAATCGAGGCCATTCAAGTGTGGCCGAAACCTAATTCGTTGAAACAACTCCGAGGATTCCTGGTGTTAACATGGTACTACAGAAATTTTATTGTTAAGTATGCCCATCATAAGAAAAAATCGTTGAGGTACTCCCCACTCGCT
>NC_029789.2:129052232-129059159 GCF_000816755.2 Arachis ipaensis
GCCTTTGCTGAACTCAAAGCTGCCATGATGAACACCCTATTTTTGGCTCTACCTAATTTCACTCAACCATTTAAAATATAAATAGATGCTTCTAATGTTGGAATTGGTGTTGTTCTATCACAACAGGGTCACCCATTGGCCTATTTTAACAAGAAGCTGAACCAAAAATTGATGTTATCTTCAGCTTACATTCGGGAGTTGTATGTAGGGGTGGCAAGTGGGGAAGCCCACCCCTCCCGCCCCGCCTAGTGAGGCGATCCTAAAATTCCACCCCACCCCATCTAACTGTGGGCTGGTGGGCTAATCCCACCAATCTCCTTTTTTTTTTACTATTAACTATTAAATAATATATATAATTTTTAAAGGCATAAAAAAATTATAATTTTTATATTCACAAACATTAAAGTCTTTGTAATTATAAATATCTAATAAACATAATTATAAACAAAATTTTCATCCAAAACATAATTATAAATATAGCCTCCAAAGCAAAATAAACATAATCTCATAATTATAAATATTGTCTCTAAAGCAAAATAAACATAATTCAAAACACTCAATTTTCATCTTCATTCTCTTGTAAATTGGGTTGGAGGAAGTTAGATTTTGGCAAAAAATTATAAAAATACCCCCTTGTCAAATAAACACTAAGCCTGGCAGGGAAGTCCGCCCCGCCTCACCAAATCCCGCGGTTTAAGTGGTGCGGGTTAGGCGTACTTTTGCTATTTGGCGGTCCTAGTTTTCCAGCCCGATCCACCTTTTTTGGCAGGTTACGCGGGCTGGCCTGGCAGGTTTAGGCCCGTTTGCCACCCCTAGTTGTATGACATCACCCAAACAGTTGCAAAATGGCATCATTACCTGTTGGTACAACAATTTATCATTAAGAGTGATCATCAGGGACTTAAAGATCTCATATCCAGGTCATCTTGACACCTGACTAGCAGTACTACTTGGCAAAACTACATGGTTATGATTTCAAAATTGCATATTGACATAGAAGACTCAACCAACTCGCTGATGCCTTGTCGCGACACCCCGATTCTTAGCCCCAACCTGAATTCCATGCGTTGCCCACTGTGAAATTCACCCTTCTACAATTTATAAAGGATACCAATAGCCAATGTGATAAGCTCCAAGATCTTCATGAACAATTACTGAACGGAAAGCTAGGTCCTGACTACATGAGTAAGGATGCGGTTCTTTTGTACCAAGATTACGTTTAGGTGCCAGATTTTCAAGGGTTGAGGGATTGCTATTACAGAAGTTTCACTCTTCGATACGGGGTGGTCATAGCGGAATCTTGAAGACCTACAAGTCTTTGAGCGATTTAGTTTTTTGGCTCAGAATGTGGGTAGATGTACAACAGTTTATTGAGAAATGTATTACTTGCCAAATCACTAAGTATGTTCCAACCAAGGTGCAAGGGTTGTTACAACCACTCTAGTTCCTATAAGACCATAGACGGAGATTTCATTAGACGTTATTGTGCAATTGCCTAAATTAGAGGGTTATAACGCTATCTTAGTAGTGGTGGATCGATTCAGTAAAGTTGGGCATTTCACACCCCTTAAACCGGGGTTTGTAGCTAAAAATGTAGCTTTGGATTTTCTCTGCTCTATAATGAAACTTCATGGGTTTTCCAAGGCAATTGTTTTAGATCAAGACCCCTTTTTCTTAGTAAATTTTGGAACCATCTGTTTGAATTCAGTATTATAAAATTGCACTACGGTACTGCCTGTCATCCGCAGAGTGATGGACAAACAGAGATGGTGAATCGATGCCTTGAGTAGTACCTACGCGTCTTTACACATTTTTACCCAAAGAGATGTGCTGCATTTTTTATGTGGGCTAAATTTTCTATAATGGTTCTTATCATTCCTTTATAGACATGTCATCGCATGAGACACTTCAAGAAAAACGAGACTTAGCAGCCACAAATTGCCGGCATTTTTCCAAATTGCTTCAAATTGGTTGAATTGGTGCGGTTCTTGTTGCGTAAATAAGCTCCGCTCCAATTGATTTGACTTGAGGCAGTTTTGGGCCCCAACCACAGCAAATAACCTTGTGTGGGGGCGGAGGAGGGGTTTCGTTTCACTAAAATACCCAAACAAAAATTAATAGGCGTCATTAACCTTCACCTTTTGCACGCGAACCCCAGCAGAGCAACGGCGCCAATCACTGGTCTCCTTCCCCCGCTGTCGTGAATCTTTCTTCCGTCAGTTCCAGCCATCACGCCCATGTCGTTGTTCTTCCCCATCACTGGTCTCCTCCCTCCGCCGTGTAGCTCCCGCGCGCAAAGGTAAAGGGGAAGGGGTCGTCCAAGTCTTCTACTTCTGCCGTGCATGTCCGTGACATCGTCAGCGTCCTCTCCAGCGATCCGTCCCAGTGTTGTCGTTGGTAGCCTTCCCCCTTGCCTTGTTGTGAGTTGCAGATCGGCCCCTCTCCCCTCAATCTCATACGTTCTTCTCCCTTTTCCCAATTTAATTTTAGTGGCTGTTGATAAATTAATTTTGCATCAATTTCATCTCTATACCTTCTGAATTTTGGTTCAAACAACACTGATCGATTGATTTTGCCCAAATTTTCCTTTCTCAAATTAACATTCTGATTCAATTTTCTCCTAATTTTTGAACCTTTGAATCTTGATATTTTAGTGTGTATTGCTTTGGCTCATCACTGAATAAAACTAATAAGGAGAAAGACCTCCTTCCTGAACCCAGGGGTGACCTGGAGTATACCAAGCCTTAATGTGTATGTATGAATATCTGAATTATTGTGCATTGTGGAAAAGGATGAAGGGCAAACTTGGTAGCTTAATTGAGTACTGTTTTTGAGTTTTATTTTGCTGTTGATTATGCCTAAATGGGTGTATTTATATTTGTATGTGTGTGTCTAAGAGATTTATGAAATGGTTTTTGTGAGGCAAATTATTTTAGTATCATATCATAATATCAAAACTTAGAGTATATCTCCCTACGTAAGTTTGAGCGGAGTGTTAAGAGTATGTTAGTCATTATGATTATTATTTGGTTAACTATGTTAGTTAAGATTGCACTCTAATTGTTGGTGCTTCCCTGTTTAGTTGGATAGTTCATAACCCTTAATAGTTATATTCGAGCCCATACATATAGCTCTCTCATTCTTGTACTGTAATTTGAATTTTACATATTCTCAAATACTAGTTATCTTTTTTATTTTATTTTGTATATTCTCTCAAATACTGACATTTCTCACAACTTCAATTTTACATCTTAAACATATTCTTTTTGCTAGGTTATTGATGATGGGTGCTTTTCATTTTTGGAAATTTGTTTCAGAAACAGATAAAGTTTGCTGCTTGATCATGTGATTGATCATATAATTTTGGGGATTGTTGAACTCAAGTTATGTGCTTCAAATTTTTTAATAATTGATTCACATTACTTGCATTTGAAAAAAGGTTAGTAAGCTTTTTTTGACCCTTTTTATCAGTTTTAAGAGCTTTTGTCCTGATGAATGAGTATTGGATGGTAAAGATGCCTTTAATTGGTTTTGATAACACAATTTTGTTTTGTGCTCTTTGTGCTTGAAGTTCTAATGTGTTATAAAACTAGCAAGCTATGTCCATTTTAGTTGTTTATGTTCATTTTCAACATGCCCATTAAACATACTCAATTATATTTTGATGCTTTAATTTGTTTTGTTCAATAAGAAAAAGAAAAAGAAACAAGTGTTGGGAGATGTTGAGAAACTATGTCTTTTCCTAAGATAGAAATATTTCCTCTATTTGTTGTCTTTGGAAATCTTTTGGGCTGAGACTCATGTTATGTCTTTGTATATACTGATTCTTAAGATGGTAATGTGCTACAAGATTCTCTATCTTATGTGTTTTTGGGAGTTCTTTTTTGATCAATTGAACCATGTTTCATTCTTACATTATTAAGTAGTGCATTGCTTGTTAAGTTTTAACATCATTTGATTTAAGATTACTCCATGGCCTATGAATTAGAAGAAAAGAATTTGAGGTGTATTATTACACTATTGTATGCTCATGTTTTTGCATTTCTGAAGCTTAATTTTTCTATTGTAATTTACTCCTTTTGGCAATGAGAAAAGAAATACACTATTTTCTTGGTTGCTGTTGTTGATGGCAAAGGATCTGTAATGTATTACACAAGTCTAGAAATACAACTGGTTTAGTAGCTAATGCCTGAAAAAAATTGAAAAGGTGTCAAGGTTAGTAGCATTCATGTTATTCTTGTAGTCAATCCTAGTTCTAGTTCTGCCTTCTAGATGGTTTTTAGCCTAAGCCTCTGTGTCCAAAGAAAATGGAAAAGAAGACTACCGACTTTCCGTTTTTCAATATTCAATTTTATCTAAGTGTGACATGCATCTTTTGTTCTTTTAAGTGTGATACTTCTGAAATATTTGTTTGCTGCATAGCTTGGAGGTGGTTACTAACTTATTATCAACAAGGATTTTTCTATTGAATGTCTAAGGTGCTTGTTATTACTCCTGCTATATTGCTCAGAAGTTTGAGGCACAATTTTCTCAAACTTGATATGATTAAGCTTTTAATAATGGACGAGTGCCATCATGCTAAGGGTAGAGACCCTTATGCCTGCATAATGAAAGTAAATTTATAATATTAGTCATTTGTTGTAATGTTGGTTATTTTGATTTATTAAATACGACTGAAATAAATTTGAGATTTTTTCTTTAAATAAAATAATTAAAACCAATCTTAACAAGCTGGTGTAATTTGGTGAAATAATTTGCTGTCACCTTTGCAGGATTTGATTTAATTTCATGCAGGAGCTCTATCATAGGGAATTGAACTCTTTATCTCTAACCTCCCTTGAATTTTTGGGATGACTGCATCTCCCATTAAGTTAAAAGGTATACAACTATAATATTTTTGTCTCTTAAATATGCATGACCTAATGACTCTAATGGACTCAAAAGTTGCTTTGGATTTTCTACCTTTAATACACCCTGCCTATACTATGAATATTGACATTCCTTGAGGCCTTATATTGATGCTAGAATGTTCTAATTTAAAATGTGGCTAGAATAATTTAATTCTATCTAATGACTCTTTTGAGTTTCATTTTAGTATTATCAGTTGATCTTATAATACACACTTTATGGATTATTTCAAAGTGGTTTGACTTTCAGAAAATTTCTTTTTAATTTTATATAGCAGATTGTGGCTAGGGCTGCACACGGATCGGATTGGATCGGATATAGCCTAAAATTCTATCCGATTCGTACTGCACTTATCGGATCGGATCGGATACGATATCCGTATTTTTTTAAGCCAAATCCAGTCCGATCCGCCTATCGGATCGGATATCAGGTATATCCGCATAATTCAAAAAAATTATTTTAAGATTCTATTTGGCTGTTTTTACAAAAAAAAATCCAGAAAATTTATTTTTTAGCTGTTTAAGCCTATTTACTCCTAAAATATTATCAATAATAGTTCTCTTGAATAACAAAATCCGCAGATATCACTGCCGAATTCGCAATCCGATCCTACCATAGTGCAGATCGGATAATATCCGCAAAATTCGGATCGGATCCGGATAATTACCGCGGATATGCGGATATTATCCGATCCATGTGTAGCCCTAATTGTGGCAGTTTGAGTTTCAAACTGCCACAATTTTTTTTTAAACCAGCGTGCAGGATAGCGGCAGTTATAAAACCGCCACAATTTTTAAAAAAAAAAACCTATTTACCAAATAGCGGCGGTTCTGCAACCGCCGCAAAATCAATTATGTGATTTGTTGCGGTTGTGCCAGCGGTTTTCCAAAACTGCCGCAAAATCAAATCTCCACCCCCTAATAGGCAACGCTTATGGAACCGCTGGAATTTCGTTTCGCGGCGGTTAAAAATCGCCGCAAATCCCTAAAAAAAACCGCCGCTATTCGGCGTGTCTCTTGTAGTGTCTATGATCCTAGATCTTTTGCTGTGCTAGCAGTGAATGCATTGTTTCGAACCCGAGATGCTTTGGATCAGGAACTACGATACACTCTACAACAAGCTCAAGAGAAGATGAAAAAAATAGGTTGATCAACATCGTAGGGAGAAGCAGTTTGCAGTGGGGGATTGGGTTTTATTGAAGGTGAAGCCTTATAGGCAGCGTTCTCTAACATAGGATAGATACAATAAACTCCAACAACGTTACTATGGACCTTTTCCGGTTGCCAAGAGAGGGAAAAAAGTAGATTACCTCTTGAATTTGCCTTCATCAAGCGCGTTGCACCCGGTTTTTTCATATATCGGTGTTGCAGCAATTCCAAGGAGCACCACCGGATGACACTAGGGGCGTTGCCAAAACTGCCTCCATCCCTCCAGCCGCGACCTGCGGCGATACTTGACCGTCGCACCATTTTGACATCAGCAAGGTCTCGTGTCCAATTGCTGGTCGACTGGGAAGGTGCCACATGCAAAGAGACAACCTAGGATGATGCTATTGAGTTGTAAAGGTTATTTCCTGAACTTGACCTTGAGGATAAGGTCATTGTGGACAAAGGAATAAATGTTAGCTCATCAAATATCAGCACAAATGAAGAGAGCCCAATTGATGCGAATGAAAATGGAGAATTAGACTAGGAGAGTGGAGTTAGGCCTTCCACAACTGAGCCCAAGAAGCCAAGAATCAGGAAGAAGCCCAGTGGATGAAGGACTACATTGTGAGATGAGGAACACACCAGATCATGACCCCTGCCAGTAGAGCAAAGTTAGTTACGTGATATTGTTATATTGAGAGGAGAGTGACCATAATGCAGTAGAAAAAAATTGTAAAGGATATTTTTTTTGGAGTTAAAGTTGATTCAAATAGGATATTGTTCTTCCCCTTTGTTCATCAATAATATCGCTATTTACCCTACTATTTTATTGAATCATTAAGTCTAAAATTCTACTGCAACACTTACGGAT
>NC_029789.2:129059184-129067459 GCF_000816755.2 Arachis ipaensis
TACATTCAAAAAGTTTTAAATATTTTATATATAGCATTTAGATTAGTAACTTTTTTTATTGATATTATTAAATTAAAATATGATTTTTATTAATGAAAATACTTTGAAAATTGTGCAGATGAAAAGTATTTATATTTAGTACTTGATAGTGTTAAAAAAAATAAAATATTTATGACACCAAAAAAAATATAAAAGACACAAAAAAATACATAAATATTTAGAATAAACTACCATTTGTACTATGAACTTTGTGAACACTGACAAAAGTAATTATAAAATAAAGAAACTAATGTTATACTTATGAAAAATAGGTTCTATGTGACAAAAATATTAAAATTCTAATTTTTTTGTTGACTTTTTAATAAAATTCCTAAATTATCCCCACTCTTTATCTTCTTCCCTAAATTTTAAACTTTCACAACCCTCACCATCACCAATATCTTTTCTGATTATCATCGTCTCCCCTCCTCCTTTTCACTACCACCACCTATCATCACCAGCACCAGCACCAACACCACCATCATGACCTCTTACCACCATCATCTCTTTTTTTGTAGGATCAAATAAGCACCCGGAACCGAATATCAAAGAATCGAAAACCTCAAAATTCTCACAGGTAAGGAACCAGAACAAGGATGCAATCATGAGAGACAACAAATTGATGTACAAAATAAAATTTCAAGTGTTCAATCCTAAATTCATGACCATGTGCTTGATGTAAACTATCTCAATGATGATTGTGAGAAGATAAGCAAAAGCCAAAGAATAAGCAGTGAGGGTAGAAGCAGAATCAGTGGCGACATATCTTGGCACCGGCGAAGATAACGATGAGGGATAAAAATGTGAGCTTGGAGGGGCAAGGCTAGTAGTTGCAGACGGTGTCCATAAGGGCGGCAAGGAGATGGGTGAGAGATTGGAAGACGGTGAAGGTGTCGACATTAGCGTGGCGGAGGAGGTTGGTGTTGGTGAAGATGGCGAGAAAGAAGATGAGTGCGGCGGGAAAGAAGCGCTTGGCGGTGTCTGAAAGGGTCGTGATGGAGGAACCCTAATTTGCGGAGAAGGTAGACGCCGAGAGTGGAAGTGAGGTACTAGAGTACGGTTAAGAGGCTAGGCCGGGGTAGTTGAATTAGGTGATAGCGTACTTGTTGATTATAGCGAGGAGACTGAAGCAGAGTGCATAACCAACCACAAGAAAAGGAAATTTTGTGGAGAGGGGAAGAAGAGGCAGTAGTAATCAAGAAGGTGTTGGTGATAGTGAAAGTTGCAAAAGTTTAGAATTTGGGAAAGAAAATAAAGGACGAGAGTAATTTGAGAATTTTATTAAAAAAATTAACAAAAAATTAGGATTTAAATATTTTTGTCACATAGAATCCACTTTACACCATGTAATAATTTAATAACAAAGAAATGACAATTAAATAATGACACCTTGTGAATATTTAGTATTTGATAACATGCATTACACTAAATTAGTTACATTCTACTAAGAATTAATAGAGCCATTCTTTTTTTGGTAGAGTTGGGGGAGGGGTCAAGGACTCCAAACAGAAGTAGCAAGCAACCAAGTAAACTAATTACATCCTCTCAATCTGAAAGAGCCAGCAACATCTGAAGAAAGTGCATGAATGGTGTCTGGAGGGGGAGCATTGAAAACATGAATCCTATACGGAAGATCCTGACCCTTCTTAGCCAAAATGTCAGCCGCCGAATTCGCTTCTCGAAGAATATGGTTCCAACTCACCTGAGGAATTCTTCTTACAAGAATAGCAATGTCCTCAAGAAGAGGTGCACAAGGATGATGGGCTGATCAACCATTATTAACAAACTTAATGGTCATCTCAGAGTCCGACTCAACAACCACCCACTGAAATTCATTAGCTACTGCGATTTGGAGACCTTTGATAATTTCCCACAGCTCGGCTTGCATAATCGAACAGCCCCCTAAATTACAAGAGAACCCTATAACAAACCTTCCCAGATGGTTGCGAAAGAGGCCTCCACAACTCGCATTCCTTGTATGGCTGAAGAAGGATCCGTCAACATTCATCTTAATGGCATCTTCGTTTGGGGGGAACCAGCGAATTAACTCCCGATTAGTACTGACCTTCTTCGGTGTAATACTCGCCTTCATTACCATGCTGAACTCATAAGTCCTACTCTTAACAGCCTCAGCAACCCTTATAGGATTAGAACTCTTTCCTTCGAACACTTGCTTGTTTCTAGCGTACCACAGTGAAGATAACATCATACCAAATCTCACTGCCCAATCTCCAGATATAGACAAGTTCTTGATGAGCCAATCCATGTGATTCAGATTGAGAAAATCAGCAACGTGGTTACCTGGCTATAACAAATTCCAAGTAGCTCTAGCAAAATCGCAATCACGAAGCACATGCATAGTTGTCTCATCTCTGTGTTGACATCTTGGGCAGGCTGCATTTTGTGACATGTGTCTTCTAACCCTCTCGGCATTGGTGAGGATGGCGTCATGAGTCACAAGCCACAAAAAATATTGAATCCTTTTTGGACCTTTCCATCTCCAAATGAGTTTAAAAATATGATTCTGGATTCTCGGGTCATTTTGTAAGGAGTTATAGGCAGACTTCAAGGAAAAAACTCCATCAGCAGAGTTTGCCCACGCAATATGATCACCTTCCTTCCAAGCAAAGGGAGGAGACATAGCCAAGATCTTTTGAACCGCCAAGTCCGGAAGCCAGCTTTTAAGCTTAACCACGTCCCAGTCACCTAAAACGAAAAGGAAATCCGTAAGTAAAGTACCTGAATCAGAAGCAGCCCTTACCTGAGTGTGAAGATTATTTAAGCTTCCTAATTTAGGAACCCAGTTATGGTCCCAAAAACTAATTTGTGACCCGTCTCCTATACGCCAAATAGAATTAGCCTGGACATCATTCCAGGATGAGCAGAATCCTTTCCACAAATTAGACTTATTCTTCCTCCTATTGATAAGAAGAATAGTGTCATTTCCGCATCTGTACTTGGCCCTCAGAAACTTTGACCAGAGAGAATCTTTCTTCTCGATCAATCCCCAACCTGCTTTCATCATGAAGGCACGGTTTAACTCACTAGCATGTCTAATCTCAAGCCCACCAGAGGATTTTGGATTGCTCACTGTTCGCCAATTCAACAAATAGACTTTCCTAGTTTTCTCAGTTTCTCCCCAAATATAATTCCTGCATTTACGGTCAATAAAGTTACAAGTAGCAATAGGCAATAAGGCAGTTTGCATAGTATAAGAGGGAATGGTAGAAATGACAGATCTCACCAAAGTGGTTCTTCCTGCTAAGGAGAGGGAGGAAGTCTTCCAATTGTTAAGTCTCCTGTTGATCTTAGCTTCAATTTCCTTGTATGTATCCTTAGTCACTCTGTAATGGATGATCGAAACTCCTAGATATTTACCCAGGTCGTCCGTTCTATAGAAATTCAAGAAAATTCTATTTTTCACTGCTAATTTTCTGACCCAGCTCATATAGAAAGCTTCCAGAACTCTCTTGATGATGTCAACCTATTCCATACTAGCTTCAGAAAAAAGGATCAAATCATCCGCAAAACAGAGGTGAGATAATTCAGAAGCCTCCCGACTAAGTCGAATAGGCTTCCAAAACCCCATACTGATCGCAACATTAATAAGATGAGACAGTCTCTCCATGCAGAGGACAAAAATGTAAGGAGATAATGGATCACCTTGACGGATACCCTTCGAAGGCCGAAATTCATTTAAGGCATCGCCATTCCAAAGAATTCTCATCCTAGTAATAGAAATGCAAGTACATATGAGCTCAATAATGTTTAAGGGGAGGCCGATGTCGTTCAAAGTCTCCCGAATGAAACTCCACTTCAACCTGTCATATGCTTTTTCTAAATCAATTTTAATAGCCATCCATCCTTTAGAGCCCTTCTTGTTTCTCATAGAGTGGATGAATTCCTGAGTGATGATTATGTTGTCTGAACTTTGTCTCCCTAGAGAAAAGCTACATTGGGTGGGGCTGACAATCTTATCCATAATTTTTCTCAACCTGTTTGCCAGGGTCTTTGTAATCACCTTGTAGGAGACATTACATAAGCTAATGGGTTGTATTTGCTTCAGATTGATGACTGGTTCCACTTTAAGAATAAGCGTGATAAGGGTTTCATTTACTTCCCCTACTTTTGCCAGGTTCATAAAGATTTCCTAAATAAGCCTGAACAAATCAAAGCCCACTCTCTCCCATTGGTTCTGATAGAAAATAGCCTAAATACCGTCAATACCGGGTGCTTTAAGGCTTCCCATCTTGAACACCAAATCCTTAATTTCAGAAAAAGAAAACATTTTGCCAATGATGTAGTGTAGGCTTTCCACCTTATTCCTTCTTCTTCTAGCTAAAGTAGTACCATGAAAAAATTTGGTATTGCGGTCCCCAAATTCAATCCACTTACATCTGGATTTTTGAAACCACATCACCTCTTCTTGAACAAGAATTTTCTCATAGTCCTTCCAAAGAGAAACCTGCAAATCTTGGAGAAACCGATTACTATAGAAATTCATATTAGCAGTAATACCTTGTAACCGCCTCATAATTTTGTTTTTCCTTTTATAAATATTGCCAAACACATTGAGATTCCATGATTTAACAGCATTCTGGAAATGATAAATGCAATCAGACCAAGAACCAGCAAGGTTCCAATTATTGTTAACCATATTCAAGAAGTCCGGGTGAGTCAGCCAAGCAGCCATAAACCTAAAGGGTCTACGGCCATCATTCACATGGTTAGGAGGAGAAATTTGGAGAAGGAGAGGAGAATGATCCGACTTGAAGCTAGGCAGATGTTTGATGTTTGCATTTGGAAACCGAATTTGCCACTCCAGATTACATAGCCCACGTTCTAAACGCTCTAACAAATACCCCTCCTCCAAGTGAAAGGCCAACCCGAAAAATCCAGATCAAAAAGACCAGACTCAGAAATACAGGATTGGAATTCCTCACAAGCATGTCTATTACTACCTGCCCCTCCCCTGCATTCATGATCATAAAGAGTAGCATTAAAATCACCAATTAGGCACCAGGGAATCTCACTTTCAAAACTGAGATTACCAATAGTATGCCATAAATTCCTACAATTACTCCTTTGGGGACTACCATAAATAGCAGAAAATAACCAAGGTTCAGAGTTACCATAACTAACTTTCATGTGAACAATTTGGTAGTTATGACTAAGGACCTCCACCTTCCAGAGACTAGAGTCCTAGAGGCACCAAATGCCCCCAGACTGACCGCTAGCCTCTTCGATAAAGCAGCCATCTCGCCCAAACTTCTCCCAAACCGTTCTACCACGGGTACCACTTATATGCGTCTCAACCAAAATTAAAAAAACTTACCTTATACTCCTTTTGCAAGTCTCTGATGAGGCTAGAGAAAGCTTTTCCTCCTGCCCCTCTACAATTCCAAGCTAAGAGATTTATAACAGCCCACACAAAGAAAAGGTGTCACAAGACCAGAGACCATCAGCACATGGCTTTCGCCTTCTCACCCGAATCAAATGGGTTAGTCAGCTTTTGATTATCCTCTCCATGGTGGAGGCTCCCTTTCGGCAGTAGAGGCACCCATGGCTTATCCGGTGGGGGATCCTCTTTGTGAGATAAATGATTCTCCGCTCTTGAAGATGATTCTCCGTGGTTGAAAAAAGCGTTCTTCACGATGTGTGCCTCCATGAACTTCTCGGATTGTGTATTGAAATCCACCAGTTGTAATTGCTCCCTTTGGAGCCTTCGCATGCTTTCAAGCATCTCTTGTTCCTTAGTCACCATCTTAAAGTTCCTCGAAGCAGACGCACTAGGTTGAGCCACGCCTAAGGATTTCTTGATGTCAATAACCTTTTTCTCAGCCTCCTTTAATTTGGGCTTAGTAGCTTTCCTGGTTTTTAGAGGCCCAAGGTTAAAGGATAAGCCTTTTTTATGAGTCTGGGGATTCTTCCCTGCACCTGTCTTCAGAACCCGTTTCTGGACTTGTAAAGAAGGCCTAATATCTTTAGCTGCAACTGGCTTTTCTACTTGGATTGGATTTGAGGGCTCACCTTCTTTCATATGAAGATCTATCCCTGGCCCACTATGCATGGTGCTTATTTGCTCATTCTCTCCCGCATTAATATCTTCCAAGGTTTCCTCTTCCTTATCATCATAAAGCACATTATATCTTGACCCATTATCCATGCTTTGATTCATGTTGATATGAGAACCTTCCTTACTTGTACCGAAATCCTTGTATTGATTAAAAAATCTCCTATCATGTTGCAGTTTTTTCGGTTTCCTTTTTTGCAATTTACGAACCATCATCCAAAGCCCAAATTCCGGGGGGTTTTGATTATTTTCAGATTTATTATCAATACTCAGATTATTTGAAATCTTCTATTGCTTTCCATGATTGACGATCTCCAAGACCCCCTCGGCCTCCACCTGTTTTCCTTCCTCCACCGCCGCCCGGTGAACCTCTCCCGTCGCTGAAATCTCCCCGCATGACTCTAACCGGTGACCATAGATCCCGCAATTGAAACAAATGAGATGAAGACCCTCGTATTTGATATTGAGAATATTACCGAGTACCGATATTCTTGGAACCAGCTTCTTAGATAAGTCAATTTCCACACAGATTCTGGCGAAACGTCCCCTTGAGTGAATAGATGTGGCTTTGTCAACCTTTAACATAGTGGCGATAGTCGACTCGACTCTCCATAGGAAGTGGTGATTGTATAACTCAATAGGTAAATTTGGGATGCGGATCCACGCCGCAATCTTTTTTACATGTTGCTCTGACGATAAGAAGAAAGGTCTCCATCTCTGGACTATCAGATAATGTCCCGCTACCATCCATGGTCCTCCAAGGAGAGCATGAGAATAATCTTATTCTTCTGCAAAATGAACTAAAAAATAATCACGATCCATATCAATAACACCAATCTTACCTTTTTTAGCCCAATCTCTGTTCAATCATTGTTCCGTGACTTCTAAATGGATTCTTTTCCCAAGGACTTTAACAATGAGAGCAGCATAGGCTTGTACCATTTTTCGAATTCTTCTTTTGAAACTTTGATATCTGGACATGGATCAAAAGGTTTCTCTCTTTTGGACAAGTCCTCATCATTTTTGTACCACCGATTATCTGGATCAGATTCACCCTCAGTGATGGTTTCATTCAGAAAGTCGTTGTCCTTGTCCATCGACCCTGGTGTAGCCAGAAGGGACTCTTTATATGATAATTTCGGTTCCGTGAACTTTTTTCTATCATTCTCAGCAAGAATTTTCATGTCAGCTCCCAACTGATTAAGATCGACGTCTCGCGCCTTAATTTTTTTTTGTACTTCGTTGCATAAGATCGAGTACTTGGGTAGAAACTCTAGGAGAGCTATCGTGATTTTCCATCATTCTATTATTATAAAAAATGGTAGAATATAATGCATGGCGTATTTATTAATAGAGCCATTCTAAAGCCGTAAAATCCTACTCCCTAACCTAACATGGAATTTAATACCCAAAAGGGTACCTTTCAATATAAGCTAAGCGATAGTCTTCACGGCATTCTCACTAGTCACTAACACATGCTGGAAGTACCTTAAATAATCTCAATGCTTATGAGAAAAAAAAAATCTTATTTAATATTTATTTAATTAAGATAAATTTTAATTATTTTTATTAATTTTTTATTACTAAACATTTCTGTTCGAAATCACTTGTGGACGTAGTAGAGTACTTGTCAATACGTTTGCCATGATGCGATTATGCAAAGGTTTATTATGCTGCTGCTTAACACTCGTAATGCAACGAGTCAACTATACACAGAGAAAAAAATTTTGCACTTAGAAGACATACTATAACTATTTAAAAAAATTTAACCAGATACATTTGTCATATTTATAGAATGTAATAAAAAATATTTATTGAAAAATCTAACCATATAACCAACAAAGAGAAAATGATTTACAAATGTACAATACTTCACCTATATGGCTATATTCTTTTATACAAATTATAAGATATCAAATCCCATGCTAAATCATGGGGAAAATCAGTGTTTTTTATTATAGCTCTAGGATAATTTCTACTAAATATATGTTGGTTGAGTGCCTCAATTTAGTGTATTACGAACTATGATACTCTAATCACCATAGGATGTAGGATATTACGTGAAAATCTAAAAATCTTGTATTTTTTACCAGTTTGTATAAAGAACAAATTTATAGCAAAAAACAAATTTAGAAAAATTAATGATAAAGAGTCTCTTTTTTC
>NC_029789.2:129067464-129093356 GCF_000816755.2 Arachis ipaensis
ATTTTTATCTATAAATTATATTAAATTTAATAAAAAAATTATTGTACATTATTGATAGTTAATACTAACAATAAATTATTAATTCATCTTTTTAGATATTAAAAAAATTGGTGTAATGTTTTAATATTGAAAGTTACGGTGTTTTACAAAATTCTGACAGCTGTAGAATTCGCAAAAGACGAATTGTCATAGCAGAATTTTTTTTTTAATCATCAACAACAATACGCAAAGGACGGATTTCGGTTTTAAATATTTATAAAGACAATACGTAGAGTGCGTATTGTGTTACTTAAATATTAAAGTCACAATACACAAACTGCATATTGTCATTTTCAGATTAAAAATTTATAACTAGACTATTATAAAAAGAGGAACGGATCTATTAGGTTGATTGAGTGAGAGTGTTTTATTTTCTTGAGAATGTAAAAGTATAAAAATGGAGAGATGTATTAGTTTGAAAATATATTATAATGGTCAAATCTTTTCCCAAACATCTAAGGGTGTAAGTTTTGTATGTGAAAATTCATGTGATATTGTTATTCCTTTTGCAATAACATATGAAGAATTTAAGAGTATATTTTGTCAATGTGTTGATTATCAAGTATTAAAGAGAGTCATAAATATTCTTTATAGACAGCCTGTTTTAGTGATTGGTGGTTTCATTCAGTTTCAAATAATGCATGTGGTTGACGAAACAAGTATGCAAGGGATGTTTTCGATCTACCAACAAACACGGGTTCAAGTGTCCGTTATCGAGTTGTATATTGAGTTTGAGGAATTAATTGAGGTTGATTTACCGGAGGCTAACATTGACTGGACAGTTTATCATACTGAAAGCGATAAGGAATTTGAGAGCACTTACCATATTATTGGTCCAACTGAAGAAGTGGGTGAAGATGATATAATAGTTGAGCCTGACGTTGCAGATGTGGCAAATGCACTGGCGAGCCAATTGATGCGTGAGTATCTTATACTCTTTTTTTATCCTTTTTTAGTTAGATTTTATATTACTTTGAATTGTTTTGGTGTTTTTTATTATTTCACGTGAAATTCAGAACAAATTGCCGGAGTTTGGAGCTAAAAAGGAAAATGCTACAGCACCCTCCCTCGGCGCTAAACGCCCAACCAGTAAAGGACCTCAGCTTGCACGAATTGTACTCCCCTTTGGGTGTTTGACGTCCAAACTGGCGTTTCACGCAAGCAGCAGTCCGAATTCACACTCATGTGGGCCTCTCAAGTGGATTTAGCACTTATTAGTTTTATTTTAATTTCTTTTTTTTTTGTAATTTTTATTTACAAACAATATCTTTTAGGTTTATAATGTATTACTTTATTTGATTTCTGTTTCAAATTAGGTTAGTATTTAAAGAAAAAGATTACCTAGGTCTAAGATCTTCTTCCTTTCGCACGTTTTCAGAACCCTAGTTTCTCTATAAGTCATGAGCAACTAAACCTCCTGGTTAAGGTCTGTTTGTTTCTATGTACTAAAACTATTATTCTTCTATTTTAATTTATATTTGATTCAATTCTAAGGATTATTTTTGTTCTTAATCTTATGAAATGGGTGGAACGAGAGTATGACCCTTTTTTACATGAGTTCTTGTGATTCTTGAGAGAGTTATCTCGCTTGAACTACAGCTTGAAAACACATTCCTCTTAAATCGCTAATTGCATGAACTAATTTGGATATGTGACATATAATCCTGTTAGTCTTGGGTAATTAGGGTTTTCATGGCGCTAAACTAGTTTTCTGAACTTCACCCTCTAATCGGAATTAAGTGACCACAAGAGTGGCGGTTAATGAAGGTTAGAGAAGGCTAAATCACTAAGAGATTAGGATTTAGACATTTATGGTTTACCATAGAATGAATCATTCATTGTTAAAATAGTTGGTAAGAAACTTTAATCCGGAAAGATAAACATCTCCAAAATCTTAACCATTTTCTCACATTGTTTTCACACCAAACTGTTTATTGCTTTCTTTATTTCCTTATCTGTTGTTTATGCATTTTTACCATCAACAACCCCTTTTCTAATTTTCCTAACTAAGTCCAACCAGGCGACCATTGCGTGCTCAGTCCGACAATCCTTGTGGGATCGACCCTCACTCACCTGAGGTATTACTTGGATAACCCGGTGCACTTGCTGGTTAAGCTGTGAATATTCTCAAAATCCACACCACTAATATCCATCTTGAGAGCCTTCTTTCATGCACGCTTTGGATCTGGACGCTATGAATGCACTAGAATTTTTTGAGTATGTCAATTCAGGTAAGTAGTCTTATTATTATTTAATCATAAAGCAATAGTTAGAATTATTTCTTGTTGTTATTGCTGTAGTTTCTGTTGTTACAGACGGTGAATTTGTTGTTGGCATAGAATTCAGTTATAGAGAGACTGTTATTGCAGTAATTAAAGATTATACCATTCGCAGGGGAGTGGATTAGGGTCTGTGAATCTAAGCCAACCACTTTTTATGCTAAGTGTGTACAATACGGAACAAGTTGCGATTGGCTTATTAGGGCTAGTCTTATTAAGAGAAAGTTTTGTTGGGTTATAAAGCGATACAATGGTAGTCACACATGCATCAGAACTAGAATTTCTCAAGATCATGCCAAACTAAATTCACACATGATTGAAGAGGTAATAAAGTCATTGGTTGAAGATGATCCATCTTTGAAGGTGAAATTTGTGATTGCTGAAGTGCACTCAAAATTCAATTATATGACAAGTTACCACAAAGCAGGGCTCACTAAGCAAAAGGCAATTGCGAACCTTTTTTTGTGTTTGGGAAGCTTCTTATGAAGCTTTGCTATCATGGTTTAAAGCAATGGTACAAATAAAATTCATCAGCAGCAATCGATATCGAAACTGCACCAGCACACCAAGGGGATGAGGTAGTCTAGGATATTAGGATATTGACGTGGGTATTTTGGAGCTTTTACCCTTGCATTAGAGCATTTAGGAACTGCAAACCAATCGTACAGGTAGATGACACACATCTGTATGAAAAATATGAATGAGCTCTATTAGTTGCAGTTTTTCAGGATGGCAATGGCAATATTGTGCCTCTTGCATTTGCCGTTGTTGAGGGTGAGACTTCTGATGCATGGCACTTCTTTTTTACTCATTTGCACACACATGTGGTGACTCGAAACGGTGTTGGGCTTATCTCTGGTCGACACAACTCTATTACCTCAGCAATAGCTCGTAGTAATTGGTGCAGATTTTGAGAATATTCACAACTGAACAGGCAAGTGTATCGGGTCGTCCAAGTAATACCTCAGGTGAGTGAGGGTCGATCCCATGAGGATTGATGGACTGAGCAACAATGGTTGAATGATTGGTTTAGTTAGGCAAGCAAAAAAGTTGGTTTGGCGCTTTTCAAAAGCATTAAACAATAAATCAAGAATAAAGAAAGCAATTTAGAGAATTGGAGAGAAATCAATATGAGAAAACAATTAAGGTATCAGAGATGTTTATTTTGTCAGATTAAAAGTTCTTACCAACTATTTTAATAATGAATGATTCATTCCATGGCAAACTGTAATTAACTAAATCCTAATCTCCTAGTGATTTAGTTTCCTCTAACCTTCATTAACTGCCACCGTCGTGGTCACTTAATTCCAATTAGAAGGTTAAGTGCAAAACTAGTTTATAGCTACAAAAATCCTAATTACCCAAAGCTAATAGGATTATATGTCACATATCCCAATTAGTTCATGTAATTAGAAATTTAGGAGGAATTTGTTTTCAAACTATTGTTCAAGCGAGATAACTCTCTCGAGAATCACAAAAACTCATGTAGAATAAGGGTCATACTCTCGTTCCACCCAAATTCATAAGATTAAGAACAGAAACAATCCTTGAAACTGAATAAATACATTAATTAAAATTGAAAAGTAATAGTCTTAATTCATAGAAATAAACAGAGCTCCTAACTTTAACCAAAGAGGTTTAGTTGCTCATAGAGAAAATAAACCCTAACAGAGAAAAGTATAAATGTGCGGAAGAGGAGAGGATTCCTCTCCGGGAGGTGTGTTCCTTTGGGAGGAAGGAAGTCCCCTCTTTATAGTAGAACCTCTAAGACTAAACCTAGAATTCAAATTCAAACTAAATGAAAAGAAAATCAAATCTAATTATTCAAATTCAAACTAAATCAAAACAAAATCAAATCTAAGCAAATCAAATCTTTTCTTAATGACTCTTTAACTAATGATCCTCCTTGTAATTTACGCTTAGTGTATTCAAATCTTCATTAATTAGACAGAGTTCTTGGGTCCGAGACTGTTGTAGGCATTTGGCGCCATTTTGATGGCGTTCAGCGCCAGAATTGGCAATGCTTGGGCGCTGGTTCTGTCCTTCTTGGGCGCTAAATGCCAGGTTCGGCATTTAACACCAAAATTGGCAGTGATTCCAGAAGAAAAGTATAGACGATTATGTATCTTTGGAAAGCACTAGAGGTTGGCTTTCCAAAGCCATTGAAACTGCATCAATTGGATCTTTGTAGCTCAAGTTATGCTCTTTGGAATGCAAGAAGGTTAGGGTTGACAGCATCCACTTTTTTCCTTTGTTTTTGCACAAAACTCTGCCAAATTTGCCTGAATTTCACCTGAAGTAATAAAAACACCAAAACAACTCAAAGTATCATCCATAGAGAATTTTTGCACTAAAATAATATAAAACTTAATAAATTCTAACTAAAAATGACTAGAAAACTAAGGGAAAAAGGGTACAAAATGCTCACACATCACAACACCAAACTTAAACTGTTGCTTGTCCTCAAGCAACTAAAACAATATAGGACAGAGAAAAGAAGAGAAAAATGCTCAAGAATTGAGTGTTCCTTTAAGCTCATATCTAAGTACTGAGTGGGGCTAATGATGCTCTAACTCTGAATAGGTTTGGCATCTCATTATCCTTTGAAGCTAAAAAATATTGATGTCTCTCAGCACTAGAACTCGGATGATATTATGGACTCTCTTTCTCTTGAAGCTCTGATTGATCCTTGAACACAGTTTTTTTTTATCTTTTATTTTTGGTGCTTTGCACCTTGAGCCTAGCTGTGACACTAAGTGTTTTGTCTTCGAGTTTAACTTGATACAAGAACACCACAAGCACTTAATTGGGAAACTCTTTGAGTTCTAATTTTTTTTTTATTTCTCCCAGACAGTGGTGCTCAGAGCCTTTGGCATACTCTGTAATTGTACTTGGTCTCGACTCTTAGTGCTCTGTCTCAAGGGTTACTTGACACATTTACACCACAAGTATATAGTTAGGAAAACAACTCATTTAATCTTTTAATCATTTTAGACCTTCCTAACCGTTAATGCTCATAGTCTTGGACCTTGTTTCTTATTTTTATTTTCTTTTTGCTATTTATTTTGCTTCAAGGACCAATTTCTTACTTACTTTAGAAAATCCATAATACTTCTCTAAGTTCCCATACCTCAAGAATCAACATTCTCAACTTCAAGATCAAATATGCACTGTTCAATTTATACGTTTAGAATAATAGACAATACCACCACATCAAATTTATCAGAATAACTCATAATATATAACTCAAGCCTCATGCATTTTACTACTTTTCTTTTTCTTTTGATTTTTCAAGCTTAGTGAGTAATACATGAGACATTTTTTTCAAAATAAACATAAAATGACATAGTAAATAACTAAACTAGAAAAATAATAAAGTACTATTACTGATCATGCAAAGGTTTTCAAACAGAAAATAGGAAATAAGATAAAATACTAAGAAACAGAAAATAAAATAGGCAAAAGATAATGAAACTCAACCACCTCAGTAATTGTGGTCATCTCGCTCCTCAGGCTGTGATCCTCCGTGAAGATGATTCACCTCCCTTTGGTGCCACTGATGATAATATAAATAGAGAGCTTGCTCTGCAACACCAAACTTAAAAGTTTGCTTGTCCCTAAGCAAAGAAAAACTTTTGACGCTAAACTCCCAGCTAGCATTTAGCGCCCTTGAAGGGGTAAAAATTCTTGAAGGATAGCCCATTTTAGGCATTAAACTCCCACTCATTAGCATCATTCTGGGAGTTAAATGCCCTCCTGGCATTTAATGCCAGAATCCCTTACTCTATTTCTGGCGCTAAACGCCCTGCCTAACGTTTAGCACCAGAGCCCTTCGAATGCTCCTTGCTCTAGGGTGTTCTGTTCTTCCTTCTGAGTCCTCCTGTCCTAATTCTAAGTACTATGTATGATCACAAACAAGATTAAACCTAGGAAAACTTATGAAAATCAATAAATAATAAGAAATAAAAATCAAACTGAAATAAAACTAAAGGATACTCATGGTTGGGTTGTCTCCCAACAAGCGTTTCTTTAACGTCATTAGCTTGACACTTGATTGTCAAATTTTCTTCCTCTTCTTCCAGTTGTTTAAAAGAAATTACTCCAAGGGAAGGGAGGAGAAAATTAGTGCTCTTGGATTGGAATTCCTCCTAACAAGCTTTCTTTTATTGTTATCAACTTGATTCACAGTGCTTGTTCGGGTATGGGTTGGATTGCTTTTTGGTGACCTTCTTTCTTTCATGGATGTGGTCTTTTATTCCTTGGTCACAATCCCTTTCTCAATGTTTTCCTTGATTATCTTCACCACTCTAAATTCAGGACTTGGGTGTTGTGTGATGGGTGGAGTGTACCCTTCATCAAGAACCTATTGAGTTGGTGGTTCAACGAACTCACCCTCTATGTAGCTCTCTGATTCACTGAAGGATGGAATACTTTGAATGATTCCCTCACATTCTTTTGTAGGAATTTACATTGCTTCTCTTATGAGAAAATTTGCTTGTTCCTCTGCCCAATGCTAGGTAATCACCTCCACATCTCTCTCTATATTTTTGACACTCATTTTTATATCTTGTATGCAACTTTGAGCAGTATTCCTTAATTCTTCTATGGCAATCTCAAGAATTGATGGTCCTTAACGTGAATAAGTAGATGCTGGCTCTTGATATGGATAAAAAGATGAGGGTCCTTGATATGAATAGAGAGATGGTGATTTTTGATATAAATAAGGAGATGATGGTTCTTGATAGATGGGATATGGAGCAATGTAGTTTTCTTGGCCTTACCAACCAAAATTCGGGTAGTTTCTCCATCCACAATAATATGAATCACTCCTTGGGTGTGAGTAGCTCATGTGATCTCTCACCATTATTTTTCCTCAGCACAAAATACCAAACAAAAATTAAACGCATTATGTGGTAAACAGAAAAGCAAAGAATTTTTTTGTTTTTTTTTTCATTTTTTTTAAAAGAAATAAAATAAAGAATAATAAAAGTAAAAATAAATTCAAAAATAAATGAAAAGAGGTAAACTAAAAATTAAAAAATTAAACAAAGAAAAATACTAGTATTTTAAAAAATATTTTTAAAAGAAAAATTACTACGGGGACACCAAACTTAATTTCAAAAATTAAAAAAAAATTCAACTAAAATAAAACTCAAATTTTTTGAAACTATAAGGTAAAACAAAAATAAAAAGAAATAAAAAACTAAAAACACCTAATCTAAGCAATCAAACAACTAATAGTTGTCAATCACAGTCAATCCCCGACAATGGCGCCAAAAAACTTGGTGCGGATTTTGAGAATATTCACAACTGAACTGGCAAGTGTACCGGGTCGTCCAAGTAATACCTCAGGTGAGTGAGGGTCGATCCCACGAGGATTGATGGACTGAGCAACAATGGTCGAATGATTAGTTTAGTTAGGCAAGCAGAAAAGTTGGTTTGGTAGTTTTCAAAAGCATTAAACAATAAATCAAGAATAAAGAAAGCAATTTAGAGAATTGGAGAGAAATCAATATGAGAAAATAGTTAAGGTATTAGAGATGTTTACTTTGCTAGATTAAAAGTTCTTATTACCAACTATTTTAACAATGCATGATTCATTTCATGACAAACTGTAATTAACTAAACCTTAATCTCTTAGTGATTTAGTTTTCTTTAACCTTCATTAACCGCCACCGTCGTGGTCACTTAATTCCGATTAGAGGCTTAAGTGCAAAACTAGTTTATAGCCACAAAAACCCTAATTAACCAAAGCTAATAGGATTATATGTCATATATCCTAATTAGTTCATGTAATTAGCAATTTAGGTAGAATTTGTTTTCAAGCTGTTGTACAAGCGAGATAACTCTCTCAAGAATCACAAGAACTCATGTAGAATAAGGGTCATACTCTCGTTTCACCTAAATTCATAATATTAAGAACAAAAACAATCCTTGAAAATGAATCAATACATTAATTAAAATAGAAAAGCAATAGTCTTAATCCATAGAAATAAACAAAGCTCCTAACCTTAACCAAAGAGATTTAGTTGCTCATAGAGAAAATAAACCCTAGCAGAGAAAAGTATAAATGTGCGAAAGAGGAGAGGATTCCCCTTCGGGAGGTGTGTTCCTTTGGGAGGAAGGAAGTCCCCTCTTTATAGTAGAACCTCTAAGACTAAACATAGAATTCAAATTCAAACTAAATCAAAATAAAATCAAATCTAATTATTCAAATTCAAACTAAATCAAAACAAAATCAAATCTAAGCAAATCAAATCTTTTCTTAATGACTCTATAACTAATGATCCTCCTTGTAATTTATGCTTGGTGTCTTCAAATCTTCATTAATTACACAGATTTCTCGGGTCCGGGACTGTTGTAGGCATTTGGAGCCATTTTGGTGGCGTTCAGCGCCAGAATTGGCAATGCTTGGGTGCTGGTTCTATCCTTGCTTGGGCGCTAAATGCCAGGTTCGGCTAGCGCCAGAATCGACAATGATTCCAGAAGAAAAGTATAGACTATTATATATTGTTGGAAAGCACTAGAAGTTGGCTTTCCAAAGTCGTTGAAACCGCATCAATTGGATCTTTGTAGCTCATGTTATTATGTTATGCTCGTTGGAATGCAAGGAGGTCAGGATTGACAGCATCCACTTTCTTCCTTTGTTTTTGCACAACTCTGCCAAATTCGCCCGAATTTTACCTGAAGTCCTGATGTAATAAAAATACCAAAACAACTCAAAGTAGCATCCAAAGAGGATTTTGTACTAAAATAATATAAAACTTAATAAATTCTAACTAAAAATGACTAGAAAACTAAGGAAAAAAGGGTACAAAATGCTCACACATCAGTAATGGATCATGGGAGCCTCCAAGGGCTATCCGATACAACTGACGATTTAAAGATTGCTCAACTGTGTCCTTCTACTATGACACATGGAGGGTCGATAATATGCTTGATATAGCGGCATGTGAAATAAGTGTGAGTCCTGAAAAAATTGACTAAAGAATGAGGCTCCAGGCTCAGTGTATGGTTGTGTGTACAGTTGTGTGTATGGGTACTAGTACGGGTGCATGATAGGTTGTGGCTGTGGTTGTGGACGTGGCTATGACTGTAGCTATAGAACATAACTAGTTAAACGCAGGTGAGCCCCATATATGTCATTATACCATGCATATACTCTTTAAATGCTTGAGAGTGCACTACAGGATCACCAACCAGAACGGAGGTCAAACGGTTTGTCCATCTCATAATGTATGCAGAATGCTCATCTCTCCAATCTTTGTTCTTTGGTCCAGTCAGGACCACGTTGTGAGCTTCTGCAAGCCTAGTAGCTTCTCTAAGAATTTTCTGCTGTAAATCGAACTGCCTTTTGATCCTTTCTGGTGCATGCCATTCAATGCACTCAAATGATATCAGTGGCACGGTTGCGCTCCATGTAAGTGATGTTGCAAGACTTTATTAGGAACTGCAATGTTTCCCATACGTTCATGACTGTACGTGTAACACCCCAATTACCCTAAGCCTTACCTCTAGCCGTAAAGCAAAGGTTAATCAAAGGTTACGATAATCCTAAGGCTTATACATATTCATATAGAAGGAAATAATATATTCTAGAAGCCTGATAGAGGATTAAGCTCAAAAACAGGATTACAAAAGCGCGAAACGTTCACAAGAAGCTAACGCATAAAATACAAGATATAGATGCAAACGAATGGAATATATATAAATATAGATATAATAGTATAATAATCATAGGGGACTAGTCGCAGCTTGCGGAGTTTAAGCCGACTAGTATATACAAACATATAGAGTTTTTGGAGTTAAAAAAAATAGCTTATACAACTATTCTCTCAAATAAGCCTCTAAGGCCATAAAGATAAATATACAAAAGATGTGAGAGCAACTATAACAAAGAAAAACATAAATAAACCAAGGAAGAACCATACTCCGCTCTGTCACCAAATCCGCAATCTCACCGAGGTGTACTACGACCTGTATCTGAAAAACAATAACAAAGTACAGAATGAGAACCGGAGGTTTTCAGTATGGTAACAGTGCCCAATGATGTAAGATGTAAGGCTCCGGGACGCCGAAGGCAATCCTAGAACTTCACATCACATACAGATATTCAAGCTTAGAATAAAATAAATAAATATTTAAAGAACTTAAACCATAAACCGGGTTATCTAAACTTAGGAGAATTCTAACTAATACTAATCACACCGCTGTATCCCACAGCCCTCGCCAACCCAACCTCCGTGCGATCCCATCGCCACCGCCTACCTAACCTCCTCAGCACCAGACAATCACAATTATTACAAACAAGTAAAACACATATAATATTCATATACAACAAGTAGTTCAAGAAGCAGGTAGGCATGTTATACAATTAGGCAAACTCAAGTAAACAAAGTAAGCAAGCATATAGAAGATACATATGATGAATTTTTGTCCTATTGGCTGTGATATCACATGTAAGTTATTGCCAAGCCCGACAGAAAATCCAGTCGACAACTCCCGGATTAGTCTCTCTATTGCGCATAAGGAGGAAAATTCCGAGGGATGAGTGCCCTACCACCTTCCTCTGGCTGTCGCATAATTCCGTGGGTTAGTGCCTGATGAACGGACTTTTGACGGTTTAGAATTTCACAAATGAAAGCTCGTTGCAATATAGTTTCTAAACCAACATCAATCCTTTCATACAAAAATTTGTTTGTCACAAGTAACAAACCCCTAAAATCTATAAACCAAAGTATTGGACTTCGGGTCGTTCTCCCTAGGAATTGCAACAAAGGGTTCTTGTTATTGGTTATGAGGTATTTTTGGGGTTTTGATAAGAGACATGAAATATAAATGGCAAAGAAAGTAAACTAATGGCTAAAAAGGTCTTGGCAAGATTTGGTGGTCAAGGATCTCTATCCTAATCACTAACCACAACATGAGAATTGGCAAGGATCAATCCCACTAAGTTAACCCCTAACTAATAGTAGAGGAAAGTCAAGTGAGCTATATCAATCCAAGTCCATAAGTCCTAGTTCTCCACCAATTCAATTAATGAGATCTAGAGTTAATGGCTCTCAATCGTCAATCACTTGGACATTAGTAACTCAAGAGTTCCTAAGTTATCTTTCCAAGCCAAGAACATAAAATTCTACTCTAAAATCTAACCAAGCATTTTATCAAACACTTGGAAGGCATAAAAAGGAAAGCATAGTAAAATTGCAAGGAAAGTAAATCTAGACTACCCAATTGTAAGGAATTAAACAACAACAAATCAAATGAACAATAAAGGAACATGAATCATAAATTGCATTAAAGAAAAATAGAAGAAGAAAGAGTGCATCAACAACAAAGTAGGCAATTGCAAGAATGAAATACAAAATTAGAGAGAGGAAGAGTAGAGGAATAAGAAATTGTAAAGGAAAAGTAAATCAAAGCATGAAATTAATCTCGATCTAAGAAATTCTAACCTAGATCTAACCTAATCCTAATCCTAGAGAGAAGTGAGAGTTTCTCTCTCTAAAAACTAACTTTCCCTCCAAAACTACTCTAAACTAAACTAATGATCAAAAGTATGTAAAGTATGTCAATTCCCCTTCAATCCTTGGCCTAAATAGCATCAGAAGTGAGTTGGATTGGGCCCACAAGGCTTTAGAATTCGCTGGCCACGAATTTGCATTTAATGAATCACATGCAAATCGGCGCATACGCGTACCATGCGCGTGCATGCCTCTATCCGCGATGCAAATATGGCAAATCTTATATCATTTCGAAACTCCAGATGTTAGCTTTCCAACACAACTGGAACCGCATCATTTGGACCTCTGTAGCTCAAGTTATGGTCAATTAAGTGCGAAGAGGTCGGCTTGACAGCTTTTGCGATTCCTTCGTTCCTTCATGAGTTCTCCATTTTTTCATGCTTTTTTCCAACTCAACTAAAACCGCATCATTTGGAGCTCTGTAGCTCAAGTTATGATCGATTAAGTGTGAAGAGGTCGGCTTGACAGCTTTTCCTTCATTTCTTCATGAGTTCTCCATTTTTACATGCTTTTTCTTCATTCCCTTAATTCAATCTTTGCTTCCTAAACCTGAAATCACTTAACAAACATATCAAGGCATCTAATGGAATCAAGGTGAATTAAGATTAAACAATTAAGGGCCTAAAAAGCATGTTTTCACTCTTAAGCACAATTAAAGGAGAATTTACAAAACCATGCTATTTCATTGAATAAATGTGGGAAAAGATGATGAAACCCTCTAAATTCAACACAAGATAAACCCTACAAATGGGGTTTATCAACTCCCCACACTTAAATCAAGCATGTCCTCATGCTTAAGCCAAGAGAGAAACAAGGGGTATCAACATTTATTCAATGAAGTCTAACTAAATGCAATCTACCTATATACAACTATCTACATGAATGCAATTGCTTGGTCAAAATAAATCAATTCCCAAGAAGCATATATGCACAAGGGCTAAGGACTGGCAAGTCTAATCCACAATTGAATTTTGTTATTAAATATTTTTACAAACTTGCATGAAAAGAGATGATCATAGGTGAAAACATGTGATTGGGTATCAAACCCTCACCAGATGTGTTTGCACTCTATTCGCTCAAGTGTTTAGGATTGATTCTCTCAATTCTCCCCTAATCATACTTTCCAAGATTTGTTTTTCATCTAACAATCAACATATATTTCATACATGTATACAAGTATCATGAGGTCTTTTCTTTAGGTTGTAATGGGGCTAGGGTCAAGGTAGGATGCATATTTGGTTAAGTGAGCTTGAAATTTGAATCTTTGATAAGTTTAGACTTCCCACCTAACCTATGACATCCTATACAATTAAGTTCTAACCTAACTACCCATTTTTCACTTTTTAATATACTCGTGCATTTTCTTCTCATTTCACAACTCATATACATTGATTTTATTGAGCTTCGCTTTGCTTTGGGGCATTTTGTCCCCTTTTTATTTCTTTCTTTCTCTTTTTCTTTCTTTTTCTATTTCTTTCTTCTTTTTCTTTTCTTTCTTTTTGTTTCTTTTCCTTTTTCTTTTGTTTTTCTCATTTTTTTTCTTTTCTTTCAAACTATATACAAGAACATCAATGCATAAGGTTTATACATTTTTATCAATATATGAGCATGTACCTAATTCCCAATAATTTCAATAAAAATACAAAACTACCCTTTTATTCTCCCAATATCCCAAGATTCCCATACTTGAATGATACACACACTCTAGCCTAAGCTAATCAAAGATCCAAATAAAGGACTTTTATTATTTTTCGCTTTAGGGCTTTTAATGTGCTAAATTAAGAACAAGTGGGTTAAGCGTAGGCTCAAAGTTGCTAACAATGGATGATAAAGGGTAAGACTTTTTGAGTAAGTGAGATAAATGAAATGATGACCTCAATCATATAAGTGCATGAATACAAAAAATAATGGACATAAAGAATCAAACAAATCAAAGATTACAATCATAGAAAGAGAATAATGCACACAAGAAGGAAAATAAGTGGTTATAAGATGTAACCACGCCATTAGGCTCAAGTCTCACTTGCTTGTGTTCTTAGCTCAAAAATCATGTTCCACAATACATATATTTCAAGCAAGTTCTATGAAGAGTTTTCACTCAAATCAATTGGTGCCCTATAGATAGAAATCTTAGAAAAATCTTATTATTTTGACTAAGCTTATTATGTATATATATGCAAAAATAAGAAAATGAAACTAAAAATCCTAAAAACCTAAAATGAGATGCAAAAGTGTTGAGATTAGAAATTTGTCACCCAAAATCACCGACCGGTCGGACGACCTCCCCACACTTAAAAATTTGCACCGTCCTCGGTGCATTCGAAGATGAGTAAGGGGGTACGGCGACTCTCCGGGTTGCTACCTTCAGCTGGTAGATCAACCGGTTGCTGCGTGTTCTTTGCGCTTCCATTTTTGCTTGCAGTGCATCATTCATGAAAAATAAAAATATAACACCATAAGATGAGAAAATACAAAATCAAGGAAGCATAGATTGTTGGAATGAGGTAATAATTACTAGAATTGAGTGAGTGAATTAGTGTGACATTAATGACAAAAAGGAATGTGAGTCCTAAATTAGGCGCCTTTTAGAACACACATTATCATAAAAAGCGATGTCACAAAAGAAGCATGCACTTTACTCATTCTAGTATGCTTGAGATGCTTTAAGTAAGCTTGTAAGGTAAAACAAGCATTAAAGAAGCAAGAGAGCATTCAAGCTAAAAGCGAATGGATGCATATGATCGTGAAATACAATGCATTAAGGTAAATGCACACCATCCAATGTCAAGAGATTGTCTAATCAAAGAATAGGGTTCAAATCACATGGTGGCCAAATCATGTAATTCAAAAAGAGTTACAAGCTCGAAGGCAATTCTCATCACTTGGTATTCTCAGAAGGTGAACATGAAGAACTTAAAACCAAGTAGCAAAATATAACCTCAACAATAGAATCCAATAGAGATTATAAACATAATGATGTTAAGATAACATCCCTTTTTAATACTTAGCAGCAATTAATGGTAAACAAGAATAACAATCCAACACTTACAATGAAAAAGAGAAAAATAAATGAAAATTAAACTAACTAACTAATCAACTAACTAACTAACTAATTAACTAACTAACTAACTAATTAACTAACTAACTAATTAACTAACTAAAATAAATGGTTATCAATGGTGTTTGGGAGTGTTAGATGAGGGGTAGAAGAAGGGAAGAAGAAAGGAGAAGGAAAGAAATAGAAAGAGGAGAAGAAAAGAGATGTGTTGAAGGAAGAACATCCGCGCGTACGCACACATGGCGCGTGCGCGCGGATGGCTTATTTCGAGAGTGACGCGTACGTGTCATGTGCGCGTACGCGCGAGATGGTTTGTGCGAAAGGCACAATGCGCGCACAACGTTCGCACAACTCTTGGGTTTCTGGCTTGGGGGTGAAATTTCTCCATCCACGCATACCCGTACATGGCACGTGCACGAAGATAGGCGAAAATGCTTGATGCACGCGTACGCGCGCAGTGCGTGTACACGCGGATGGTGCTCTGTTTTTTTTTTCAAAAATTTTTTCTATGTTTTTGCTCCAATGCAAGCATTCCAAACCTCCAAACAGCTACCAAAACACCATAAAACCTTATTTAACATACTAAACTACCAATTATACTAAAAAAATTAACCAAAAATATGAATTTAAATTAATTATCAATATGTACAAAAAGAGAAAATGAAAAGAAGTTACTATGGTGGGGTGTCTCCCACCTAGCACTTTTGTTTATTGTCCTTAAGTTGGACTTATGGGGAGCTCCATCAAGGTGGCTTGTGCTTGAAGCCATCCTTGAACATCCACCAATGCTTGCATTTCCAATGAGCTCCACTCTTCAAGTTCAATTCTCCCAAGCTTTGATGGAGTTCTTCATAGACTATGGGCTCCCAAAGTTGATCCTCATGTATGCCGGGATCCCATATCTTGTTTCTACACCTATCTTTGAGTTGATTATCATTATTCCATTTGGGTGGCATAATCTTGGAGTTCTCATTTAAGCAACCAAACAACATCCTAGACCCAAGCAATCTAGTTCTACACCAACCCTTACAATGCCAACCACTAACCATCTCCCTTTTGCTTTTAAAGCCACAAATATTTCTAAGTTGACCATCCGTCTCAAGCAAACCATATTCAAGGGGAATAATAAAGCTTAAGTATAAGGAATTTACCCACTTGAATGAAAGAATGGATGGTGATGGCTTGGGGAGAGGTACTTCCAATATCCTTGCAAGCTCTACTCCTTTATGTTCTTCCTTGATCACTTCCACCTCTTGACACACTTCTTTCCTTTCAATCCTTTGTTCATCAATTTCATCCAACTCTTCTCCATCACTCAAATCATAAATGGAAGGGAGAGAAAAATCTACCTCCACATCGTTTTCTATCTCATTGGGATAAGGTTCTTCATTTGCAAAGGATTCACCACCAAGAGGATTGGATGCATGATCTTCATCTCCAAGGGAACTCAATTCTTGCCTCATTTCCTCCACGTCTTCATTCAAAAATTGTTTTGGAGGTTGTGCACTCTCCTCCTCAACATCAAATTCAATCTTCTTGGAGAGGTTCTCTTCAACTCTAGGTTCTAAAAGAGGTTCCGCATCTCTTAAGTCTTCAACCACTTCTTCCTCTTCTTCAATGAGCATAGGCTCCTCCAATTATTCTAACACAAAATAACATCCCTCATTTTCCACAGGATTTTCCAATCTCTCCTTCATGCTATGATTTTCAATTAATTCTCCACATGTGACCATAGTGCTTTGAGTGCTCAAGCATTGGGAGGCTAAAATGCTTACTACCTTGGTCAAGGTAGTCACAAATTCTAGTGTCTCCCTTTGCATTTCTCCTTGCCCTTGAAGTATAAGGCTAAGGATTTCATCCATTGAGGATTGGGGTGGGTAAGAGGGTTCATTGTCTTGGAAAAAGAGTTCATAATAGGGAGGTGGTTCTTCTTGGTAAGGTTATGGTGGTGTGTATTGAGGTGGTTCTTGGGAGTATGGATATTGGAATGGTGGTTCCATGTATGGCTCATATGGTTCAAACGGTGGTTGGTGGGATGGATATGGATTAGGGTCATATGGAGGTGCTTGGTGAAAATAGGCTTGTGAGTGTGGTTGAGGCTCATGTTGAGGATATGACTCATAGGCATATGGTGGTGGTTCTTGAAAGTCACAAGGAGATTCACCATAGCCATTGGATTGGTGTGCATCAAAGAATGGCTCTTGTTCATAGTCTATTGGCAGAAGTTGTTGCCATGAAGATTGATCATATGCATATGGCTCCTCCCACCTTTGATTATCCCATCCTTGATATACATCCTCATTGTAGCTCTCATTTCCTACAACATAATTAGAACCAAACTCATAGCCAAAGTGAGAATTTATAATGGAAAGAGAAAATAGAAATAAAAGCTAATAAGAAATAATGAAACAAAGTCCTAAGGCTAGCAAAAACTAACAAGCAATCCAAAAATCAAGCTATTCACAATATTCACATATATACCATAACCAATAACACAACACCATTGCAAATTCCCGGCAACGGCGCCATTTTGATGAACGGACTTTTGACGGTTTAGAATTTCACAAATAAAAACTCGTTGCAATATAGTTTCTAAACCAACATCAATCCTTTGATACAAAAATTTGTTTGTCACAAGTAATAAACCCCTAAAATCTATAAACCGAAGTATTGAACCTCGGGTCGTTCTCCTTAGGAATTGCAACAAAGTGTTTTTGTTATTGGTTATGAGGTATTTTTGGGGTTTTGATAAGAGACATGAAATATAAATGGCAAAGAAAGTAAACTAATGGCTAAAAAGGTCTTGGCAAGGTTTGGTGGTCAAGAATTTCTATCCTAATCACTAACCACAACATGAGAATTGGCAAGGATCAATCCCACTAAGTTAACCCCTAACTAATAGTAGAGGAAAGTCAAGTGAGCTATATCAATCCAAGTCCATAAGTCCTAGTTCTCCACCAATTCAATTAATGAGATCTAGAGTTAATGGCTCCCAATCGTCAATCCCTTGGACATTAGTAACTCAAGATTTCCTAAGTTACCTTCCCAAGCCAAGAACATAAAATTCTACTCTAAAATCCAACCAAGCATTTTATCAAACACTTGGAAGGCATAAAAAGGAAAGCATAGTAAAATTGCAAGGAAAGTAAATCTACACTACTCAATTGCAAGGAATTAAACAACAACAAATCAAATGAACAATAAAGGAACATGAATCATAAATTGCATTAAAGAAAAATAGAAGAAGAAAGAGTGCATCAACAACAAGTAGGCAAATACAAGAATGAAATACAAAATTAGAGAGAGGAAGAGTAGAGGAACAAGAAATTGTAAAGAAAAAGTAAATCAAAGCATGAAATTAACTTCGATCTAAGAAATTCTAATCTAGATCTAACCTAATCCTAATCCTAGAGAGAAGTGAGAGCTTCTCTCTCTAAAAACTAACTTTCCCACCAAAACTACTCTAAACTAAACTAATGATCAAAAGTATGTAAAGTATGTCAATTCCCCTTCAATCCTTGGCTTAAATAGCATCAGAAGTGAGTTGGATTGGGCCCACAAGGCTTTAGAATTCGTTGGCCATGAATTTGCATTTAATGAATCACATGCAAATCGGCGCATACGTGTACCGTGCGCGTGCGCGCCCCTATCCGTAATGCAACTATGGAAAATATTATATCATTTCGAAGCCCCGAATGTTAGCTTTCCAACGCAACTGAAACTGCATCATTTGGACTTCTATAGCTCAAGTTATGGTCAATTAAGTGCGAAGAGGTCGGCTTGACAGCTTTTGCGATTCCTTCATTCCTTCATGAATTCTCCATTTTTTCATGCTTTTCGTTCATTCCCTTGATCCAATCTTTTCCTCCTAAACCTAAAATCACTTAACAAACATATCAAGGCATCTAATGGAATCAAGGTGAATTAAGATTAAACAATTAAGGGCCTAAAAAGCATGTTTTCACTCTTAAGCACAATTAAAGGAGAATTTACAAAACATGCTATTTCATTGAATAAATGTGGGAAAAGATGATAAAACCCTCTAAATTCAACACAAGATAAACCCTACAAGTGGGGTTTATCAGTGCTCTACCACCTTGTAATCAGAGAGAAATCGCATTTTCAGAAGGAATAATTCCGAGGGATGAGTGCCCTACCACCTTCTCCTTTTAGAGGGAAACATTTCGAGGGAGAGTGTCCTACCACCTTCCTCTGGTTGCGAGAAATATGAGTGAGAAGCCCAGCTTCAACTCTCACATCCGAACGTAGGCGGGAGACTGCCATAGCCCCTACGACGGATAACAAAACATATCATAAACACAAATTCAATCTCAGAGGCCACTGCTCATAGCACCCTTCTACTCATACTCGTCACAACCATCTTCAGTTCATAAGTTTCATTCCGAACTCCTTAGTTCATCAGTTTTTCAAATTTGCTATTAGCAATCACCATATTCACCACTCTTCCTCCTCTCTCAACCAACTCATCCTCAGTACACCAGAAACCTAAACCTCTGTTTACTAATTTTTCAAAGTAAAACCCAATCAAACCTCCTAGGACCTTTCCCATGTTCCAATATCCAAAAATAAGCCCAAGAATCTCAAAATGGTGTCACAGAAGTTTACAAGCTTGTTCGGAAGGTGAAACAATTGAAAACAAAGTTTAAGTTTGAGAAACAGGGCGTGTACGTACGCACAGGGGTGTGCGTGCGTACGCCCAGGCAGATTTTTAAAGTGTGCGTACGCACAGGGGTGTGCGTACGCACAGGGGTGTGCGTACACACAGTTACAAAAATTCACAAGTATGTTCACTCGCACAAGCTGTGCTAGCACCCCCAACAGAGTGACCTTCTCAACGTGTGCGTGCGCACAGGGCTGTGCGTACGCACAAGTTGTAAAACTTCCTTGGTGTGTGCGTGCGCACAAGGCTGTGCGTACGCACACGTTGGGAAAGGTTTAGTGAAATCAAAACCTAAGATACCCAAAACAACTAAACACAAGGGTTTAGTGAAACCTTACCTTATCCAACGAGATTAGGGGTAAAATCCAACAATTATCCGCTACTAGAGATCACCTAAACAAGCAAAATCACAAAACTTGCTAAGAAACCAAACCCAAAAACGTGCATGAACTTAGGGCTAGAAACTAGAGCGTGAAAAGAGATATCTTACCATATTTCTTTATATATAAAGGAAGAGCTCGTCGAGAGCTTCGCATGGCCGTAAACGGCTCGTCAATCGGAGCTCTGGATCAAAAGTTATGGAGCTTTGAAGGAGGAGGTGAATAGTGCACTCTCTCTTCTTCCTCCCCTCTCTCCTACCAGTGCCCCTCTCTCTTTTTGGGGAGCAAATGAGCTGAAAAGCTCATTAAGTGAGCTTATATATGTTGGACCTTGGACCCGGTTTGGGGCCGGTCCAACCCGTTAGCGTTTTTAGCCCGTTCGACCCATCTTTGGGCGAAACCTTTAACACTAACACCCGGTTTTTCATTTCTAATATTTTTCTAAGGTTTTCGACTGTTTTCACTTTTTCTCGCACAATACCAGGCAGACTTAAACCGGTTTGACCGATTCAACTGCCGGTTTGTGGATTTTTTTTTCACGGTTTTTCACAGAAAATACATTTTCTGACTCGGAAAGACCTACTGAGTCCAAAAATCATATTTAAATCCCCAAATTCTCATTCTAACTTTCCGGAACTTAATTTGGACATTTAAATTATTTTATTTGTGAAAACTCCGGTTCTTATATCCTCCCCTCCTTAAAAAGATTTTTGCACTCAAAAATCATATCACGCGATGTAATATTTATATATATATTCTCCACGAAGCATTCTGCTTTCAACGTTATCAACCCGACAAGTTTCCAAAGCATTTCATTCACCATCATCCTACCGTGTCGATGTGCTCTCTCGCCTTCCGCTGCGTCACTCTGATTATCGTCATTAAGAATTTGAAAATTTTCCTTAAACCAAATACTGATTTTGTAATATTTTTCAAAACCTTTAAAACAAGTTCAATATAAATGGGTCCATTGTTAAAACCTTATCAAAAGAGTCAAAAACCTTGTATGTGTAAACCAATCACTTTGAAACACGATTTTTCTTAAACTAATTAGAATCCTTAAATCAAAAACCTTTCGATTTGAATCCCTTTTGATAAATCAAATTTGCAAACCAAAATCACAAGTTAACAAAATCTTAGGACTCACTTTCTCTTTTTAAATCATATCATTTGACCAAAAGTTCCAGTCCTAGTTTCAAAACTAAATCAATCAAATTAGAGCTCCAAACCAAGTTTAAAAATCAATCTAAGCTTTAAAACTTTTTCAACACGAATGACGATAGTCTATATTATGAAGATAAGTTGAGATTTGGTCATCGGCTTCCTAATTACATCAACCATGTTGTTGTGATCTATCCGCCCCACGTGTTCCTCGGTGTGGACAATCTCTAACCAAATGTTCCGGTGCACCACACTTGTAACATAGTTTCTTACCCAACTGGCATGGCCTATTCGAATGGTAGCTCCCACACTCCTGACATTTCATATCAGGGGAGTAAGCTCTTGACCGCTTCCCTTCACCATATCTCTTGAAGTTCTGTCCCCTCGGCCCAAGGTAATCGTCGCGTTCTCTACTAGTGTTTCCTCCATGAGTGTCCCTTGACGAGGCTACCATCTTTGCGTATTCCTCAACCACTCTTGCCTTGTTCACCAGATCGGAGAAAATCCGAATCTCCATAGGAGCCACAGCAGTCATGATGTCATCCTTCAAGCCCTTTGATACTAGACACACTTCCAACTTTCATAGGTATCCGGGGCATCCTGACACGCCCTAGAGAACCTACAGAGTTCCTCAAATCGGCTGGTGTAGTCCGCCACAGATAAAGAACCTTGCTTCAGCTGCAAAAGTTCCATCTCCTTCTCTCCCTTGCAGACTCAGGAAAGTACTTCTTGTAGAAGGTCGTTCGGAATACATCCCAAGGAACATCAGAGTTCTGAAATTAGAGCAAGCGGCATTCTGCCTGCCACCAATGCCAGGCCTCTTCTAGAAGCTGATAAACAGCAAACTCCATGTATTGGTTGTTCGGGACATGCTGTGCTTACAGTGCACGCTCCATAGCTTGGAACCAGTTATCAGCTTCCGTGGGATTGGTCGATCCTCTGAAAGTCGGTGGGTGAACTTTCAGAAACGTAGCTAGGGTCATCGGAGCACCTCCCAAGTTATCACCATTTTCGTCTCCATTCCCCACCGGTTGGCCTAACCTCTGCGCAGCTTGCAAAGTCGCAGCAGCATTTGCCTCCATGGTGTTCGCAAGATTTGCCATTACCGCCATGAACTCGGCATGGTTATTGGCTGGTTGCTTGTTTCTACTCTCTCTTCATGAACGTGTACGACCTCGTCTGCGAGTAGCCATTAGGGTTTCTGTCTACACCAAACAATTGATATCAAGGTGATCAGTCTCAATATCAAAAGCTTACAAGCTTGTTGGGAAGGTGAAACAGTTGAAAACAAAGTTTAAGTTTGAAAAACAGGGCGTGTGCGTACGCACAAGGGTGTGCGTGCGCACGCCCAGGCAGATTTTTAAAGTGTGCGTACGCACAGGTATGAAAATTCACAAGTCTGTTCACTCCCACAAGCTGTGCTAGCGCCCCCAACAGACTGACCTTCCCAACGTGTGCGTGCGCACAGGGCTGTGCGTATGTACAGGTTGTAAAACTTCCTTAGTGTGTGCGTGCGCACAAGGCTGTGCGTACGCACATACCAGAAATCACAAAATTCTGCAACTCTGCAAAATTTCAGATTTTGACACCAAACTTTGATTGATCATAACTTCCTCTACAAAAATTCAAATTTTACAAACTTTATATTAATTTGAAGAGTTTTCAATGAACTTTAATTTAACTCAAATCTCAACAAAATTTGAAAATCGAGGCTCATGTTATGATCCGTCAAAGTTCACCAAAAATCCATTTTTATCCAAAAACCTCATAACCTCAATTTAACCAACTTTCAAACCAAAACCAATCTAATCACTACCCTAACAATACCAAAACAACATAAAAGTCCATACCGCTCATTCCTCAATCTCAGCCATCCATAATCTTCTATTTTTACTATTCCACACCATCAAAATCATTATTCTCTAACGAACCAAAAATCATCACATACAAACCTAATTCTCCTCATTCATCAATAATATTTCCAAACATTCACTCACTCATCTACTCACCAATTCTTCCACATTTAACCAAATCTCAACTCAATAATTCTATTCACAATCACATTTCCTATCTCAATTTCCCAAACAAATATTCAAGCATCATAAATCACTTCATATACATATATATACCATACACCAAGTCCTACTCACCAACAAGAACCTCAACTTTACCACCAATTAAATATACCGATCCATATCACATACAACTTCACATACTCTACCAATAATTATCACCATTCACAATCATTCTATCATCATTCACATATCTTCAACTTTATCCACAATATCTAACAACCCCATCAACATGTCACAAGCCACTACACACATACATAACAACACAATTATCTCAATCAATTAACAACATCAATAGTTCAAATCCTATCTTAGGGTCAACTAGTCTAAGTGTCCATAAATATTTCATATTACATAAAGAAAACTGAAACTATACCTTGGCCGATTCCCAAACGTTCCAAACACCAAAACGAAGCCACCAAACTTGGTCCAAAGCCTCAACCAACTCCAACAAACACCAAAGCTCAAACTAACAACACATATATCACCAAAATCAAAACCTAAGATACCCAAAACAACTAAACACAAGGATTTAGTGAAATCTTACCTTATCCAACGAGATTTGGGATAAAATCCAACAATTACCCGCTACTAGAAATCACATAAACAAGCAAAATCACAAAACTTGCCAAGAAACCAAACCCAAAAACGTGCAATAACTTAGGGCTAGAAACTGGAGTGTGAAGAGAGAGATCTTACCAGATTTCTTTAGATAAAAAGGAAGAGCTCGTTAAGAGTTTCGCGTGGCCGCAAACGGCTCGTCAATCGGAGTTCCGGATTAAAAGTTATGGAGCTTTGAAGGAGGAGGTGAATAGTGCACTCTCTCTTCTTCCTCCCTTGTCTCCTACCAGCGCCCCTGTCTCTTTTTGGGGAGCAAATGAGCTGAAAAGCTCATTAAGTGAGCTTATATATGTTGAACTTTGGCCCGGTTTTGGTCCAGTCCAACTCGTTATCGTTTTTAGCTCGTTCGACCCAACTTTGGGCCAAACCTTTAACACTAACGTCCGGTTTTTCATTTCTAATATTTTTCTAAGATATTCGATTGTTTTTACTTTTTCTCGCACAATACCGGATAGACTTAAACCGGTTCGACCGGTTCTACTGCTGATTCGCGGTTTTTCACGATTTTTCGCAGAAAATACATTTTCTGACTCGAAAAGACCTACTGAGTCCAAAAATCATATTTAAATCCCCAAATTCGCATTCTTACTTTTCGAAACTTAATTTGAGAATTTAAATTATTTTATTCATAAAAACTCCGGTTCCTACAATACGAGTTCTACATAAACTGCAAAAGCATAACAAAACAAACATATAAATAGAAATACAAAACAATGTACAATAATAAAAAAACTTACTCTGTCTGCAGAAATATCATCTATTAAGTATTAACTGCCTGATATGCGAGATGGTCTATTTTTTTATATCTATGAAATTGCGAGCACCAAGTAATCGAGCTGAAATAAAATGAAACCATATTATTCTAAACCGATGTATTTAAATAATATATTTAAACAATGCATATTAAATAATATATAGTAACATATTATATTATATTAAGTAATTTTATCTGCACGCAAGCGAAAAGCTTGGCTGCAATCGCACCGGTGCTAGGAACGGTAACCATTCCCAAGCCCATACACAAAGTAGCGCCAATAGACCATCCACATCTTTACAATTATAACATGATGCCTGACATAATATCCTATACAAATGTGCCAGGCAAGCGAACCTCAACTAAAGTCCCTAATCTCAGAAATATTTCGGAGCAGAGGCAAGAGCTTCCAGTGGATTGTCAATCCTAACTTGTCACAAAATAAATTTGTGCCGAACAACAACAATATATGAATCTTTACATACATTTGTCTGTCGAGGGTGGTATACAACTGCATGCGTCACTTTAGGGTGCGGAGCCATGCAAGTTTGACGCCACTTCCTTTGTGATCAGCTGCAGTAGGTACTGTCGAAAATTGTATCATGAATTCATTTTCGAGGCTACTACTACTGCTATCTGTAAATCCTGACACCAGTAAACTATCTGTACTGTCGAAAATTGTATCATGAATTTATTTTCGAGGCTACTACTGCTGCTATCTATAAATCCTGACACCATTAAACCATTTGTCTGGAGTCCAAAAATCATTGCAACATCTTCGAACGTAATCGTGCATTCACCGTGTGGAAGGTGGAATGCATGAGTTTCTGGGCGCTACCGATCAATCAAAGTATTGATATGTGCGTTGTGTAAAGTAAATTTTTCAAGTATCTGAGATATGTGATAAAATTCACAATCTCGTAATTCGATTTCAATTCGGGGATCATACACATCTTGGTGAAGATATATTGATCCCAAATATCTTGAATTCTGAAATAAATTAAAAAACAACAACAACAACAATAATAAATAAACAAAGATAAAAAAATAATTACATATAGTAGACGATCAAGATATTCAACAATGTGATCTTCAAGATGCATAATGTCACAAACCATATTCTGCATTTTTTTTTTTGAAAAAAAAACATATTAACAAAATATTTTTTATAATAAAACATACATCCAGCATCTCTTTGTTAAACAATTTATACAAAGCTCATATAATTTAAAATTTTTCATCCATCAATAATTTTTTTAAATTAAATGTTTTATAAAGTTTACATAAATAAAGTACACTCTCTATATAAATTATTTATAATAT
>NC_029789.2:129093381-129100301 GCF_000816755.2 Arachis ipaensis
AAATTTAAAGTTAAATTTATATAAAGCTTAAATCTATATATAAATTTAAACTGTAATTTATATAGAGCCAATCTAAATATTTAAATTTAAACTTAAATTATTCAAATGAAACCAAAATTAATTATTTAAACTTAAATTTAAATGAAACCGAAATTAATATTTAAATTTAAACTTAAATTTATATAAAGTTTAAATTTGTATATAAATTTAGGCTGAAATTTATATAAAGCGAAAATTAATTTATAAATTTATACTTAAACTTATTTTAAGTTTATATATTTTTATGTATAAATATTAAATTTTAATTTATATAAGTATATAATTTATATAATTATAGCTGAAATATATTTAAATATCTATTTAAATTTGAATTTTTTAAAATATAAATTTAAATTCACGATTATATTTATTCGACATTGCCCTTTCACATGCAGCTCCAACCTCACTCCAGCAAATTTCGTATTTTTCTTTTCCTATTCAAACTTATCCGATGCAATCAACCAAAACAATGCTAAACTAATACGCAAATATTGCATATAATTCCACGTTCTTTCGTTACGTTTGCCCCCACCACACTGAATATTATAATCTATAAACTCAGATTCGAAGATTCACTTCATTCTCTGAGTTATTCCCTTTCGTCTCCTACTTCTTCTTCTTCATCTTCAAGTTTTGATTTTTCATCCAAAAATGGCGTCTTTGAGCTTGACCCAGATCAGAACCGGGAATTCAGCATCTGGGTTTTCGTTGAATTGTCGTGGAAAGGTTCAAGCACGTCCCTGCAGAGTTGGGTTTAGGGTATCTGCCTCTGAGAATGGTAATAATAAGGCTTCATCAGAGCCTGATCTTAGTGTCACTGTTAATGGGTTGAAGATGGCAAACCCTTTTGTTATTGGATCAGGTCCACCAGGGACCAATTACACTGTTATGAAAAAGGCCTTTGATGAAGGATGGGGTGCTGTGATTGCCAAAACTGTAAGTTTCTTTTCATTAGTATCTATAGGAGAGAATTTGTGTTTATGAGCTTATATAGTGACACTATGATGCATGAAAATTTGGTGGTGTTTGCTAAAATTTAATGCTGAAAAGGAGTAGCGTTTGGACTTTTTATTGTCTGTTCTGTGAAACATAGATGACAATTGTTGACGATACTTTAATATGGAAAGTTATATCCTTCTTGAACACTTTATGCTTTGTTGTTCAGCTATAATTGGATTTTGTTTTTGGTTCGGAGTTTATTTTGTATTTGTGTTTGTATTATTTTGAACCTATGTTGTCCTATTACTAGCAAGTTATATGCTTTAAGATTATGCTTTTTTAGATGCTTTTAAATATTTTAGCCTTGGATTTTTCTTGCTAGATCATCAATCTCACCTAGTTGACTCGAGTCTTTATGAATATTTAGGTTTCGTCCTGCTTGCGAAAGAATAAGGTTTAGATCAGTAATTGAAACTGTTGCTGAGAACACAAAATTAAAAATTTCATGAAAGATGACTGGGGAAGAAAACAAAAAATCTTGAAAGGATCACATAAGATGAATGTTGACAATTATGACACATTGCAAGTTATATGTTTCTATCATTTAGATACATGATGATGCATGGATTATATAGAGTAGCCGAAATAAAAAAGTATTATTCTTAAAAATTGTGCTTTATTGGTTGTTTGTGAGTTGGTGTTTTGGAGGGAAAGGGAAGGAAAAGCATGTAGTGTTAATATTTTTAATTTTTACACTACAAACCCTTCCCCTTTCCTCCAAATTCCAAACTCGCATAAAGTCCCTCAGGGTAAATTCTTTTGCTTTCTGGTGAAAGAAATAAGCAGATCCAAACCAGTCAACTAGCTACTCTGTTTTCTCTTTGGCTTGAAGAGATAAGGTACTTTCTTCTCAGTAGTAATGTTAATCATCGATTCTGATGGGTGATAAAATTAGTTGATCATCCTAAGCCTTCAAAATGTGGATGAATATCTAATACCATTACAACCTTTTGTTTTCAAATGGTTCATAGTTCCATAAGTTTTACTGGGCAGTGTAGATCGCCAGTAGTGTTTTCTCTATTTTTTCATAACATCTTGATCCCCACTTTAAGTTTTGTTTTCTATGCTTCTGAACCATGAAACTTACATGAAAAGTAAATGTTTTGTTCAAGGAAAGTTGAAGAATTAAGTGATAGGGAATTCATAATGATATAGTGCCAAAAAAGAAACAACTGATGAGTGCCTAGTTAAGTGGTTACTGATGAGAGCCTAATGAAAATTGACTGCTGGCATATTGCTTCTTGAGGATATGCTTGATGCCAAATGTCAAGAGCTATGATAGCTTTTGTGGCTGTTAGAACTGATACTCAGAATAACCCTTAGTCATAAAACGTTTAAAGTGGTATGTGAGAGGTTCTTGTTCTTCCTATTGACAATTTGAGAAGTTGTGACATTATGTATATATTGACAAAGAAGAATTTCATTAGGATGAGGAGAAGGATAATACAAGATAGAGGATAAGAGTTCCTCTATATAAAAGCAAAATAAACAAAAGTTTTATCTATAAAGCATAACTTGTCAATTTCTCAAAATGTTTGACAGGGAAAGTCCACTATACAGATCATGAGTTTTACACCAAATAGATGCCAAAGGTCTAATTCCTATCCAATAAAACTTGCTTTTCAAAACGTTTGCCATATAAATATATAATGGAGCATGCTGCATGGAGTGGAAGAAGCTTTTGAATTAGCCCTTTGGAGTAATGTTATATTTTTTGTGACATAATTGTTCTTTTTTACAAGTGGAATAGAAGAGCTATAGTTTAATCTTTATATATAATCTACTATTCAGTTAGACTGAGTTTTGAAATTCCCTGTCTTCATACATTCATCTGTATGCTGTACCACGTCACTTGTCAAAATTTGCCTGTACATTGAAATTTTCAATTCTTTCCATGATAATTTTTGCTGTCTGCTTTTGGAAGCAAAATTTTCTTCTTGTCAATCTACATATAACCGATTAAGGGTATTCTTATTGAAAGATTACTGTTGGAATTGATATTATTTCCTTGCTAGGTATCACTTGATGCAGCAAAAGTCATAAATGTAACTCCTCGATATGCCCGACTAAGGGCAGGTGCAAATGGCTCGGCCTTAGGACAAATTATTGGGTGGGAGAACATAGAACTCATCAGTGATAGGCCACTTGAAACGATGTTGAAAGAATTCAAGCAACTAAAAGAAGAATACCCGGATAGAATTCTCATTGCTTCAATCATGGAGGAGTACAACAAAGTTGCTTGGGAGGAGCTTATTGATAGGGTTGAGCAAACTGGAGTTGTGAGTTTTGTTTCTTGGATGATTTGTGAAACCGAGTACTTTTTATTCTTATTGAAAATACCTGACCTCTTTGATGTTCTTTTAGGATGCAATTGAAGTAAATTTCTCCTGTCCTCATGGAATGCCGGAACGCAAAATGGGTGCGGCTGTTGGACAAGATTGTGCTCTTCTGGAAGAGGTTTGTGGATGGATAAATTCGAAAGCTACGGTTCCTGTTTGGGCCAAGATGACTCCCAACATAACTGATATTTCTCAGGTTGATTTCATATCTTGTCCTGTCCTTTTATACTCTACGCATATCATGCTGTTTTTAAGAATTAAGTGAGAACTTCTTCAAAATTTGTAATTTTCATAAAATATTGAGTTTACATTTGAATTGTCTTGGTAAACTTCATTAAATCAATCTTACTTAACAAGTGATACATAATATTTATTGATCTTTCATGATTATCATATTGGTAATTTTTGGGGATTCTTTTGCTTATAGCCAGCCAGAGTTGCCCTTCAATCAGGATGCAAGGGAGTAGCTGCCATAAATACAATCATGAGTGTCATGGGAATCAATCTAAATACATTACGTCCCGAGCCTTGTGTTGAGGGGTTTGTAATCTCATTCATACCAACTTCGCATTTCTTCTGTTATTTTTCGATCATCTTAAATATATGATTTATCTAAATAATGTTATCAGGTACTCTACTCCTGGGGGATACTCAGCAAAGGCAGTCCATCCAATAGCACTTGGGAAGGTCATGAGTATCGCGAAAATGATGAAGTCAGAATTTGATATGGACAAGTATTCACTTTCAGGCATTGGAGGTGTCGAGACGGGTGGTGACGCTGCAGAGTTCATTCTTCTTGGGGCAAACACTGTTCAGGTATGATTGATGAACGCCGATTAGGCCTTATCAAGTTTCTCCTTATCAGATTGAAAACCTTGTTCAATTAATTTATGACAAAAACTAAGCAGATCTTTTCAAACTATAGGTGTGCACTGGTGTTATGATGCATGGCTATGGTCTTGTGAAGAAACTATGTGATGAACTTAAAGACTTCATGAGAAAGCACAACTTCACATCAATTGAAGATTTCAGAGGGTAATAGAACTTAAAATTGGCCAAATACGTTTTTAGTCCCTATAAAATCGTAATTTCTTTTCTAGTCCCTGCAAAATTCACAAGATGATTAGTCTTAGTTCCTGTTAAATGCTGACGTGATAGACAGAAATTCAACCCTTGCATGTCGCATTTCATCTACCACGTCAACATTTATCAGAGACAAACTAACGACAAGGACCGGGGATTAAAAGAGGAAATCACATTCTAAGGGACAAAAACCTTATTAACAGAAACTGATCTGGTTTCAACTTTCCAGTAGATTGAAATACAAAGATGGAAGAAAAGCATTCTGATATTTTCCTTTTCTTTTTTGTTTACTGGGACGAAAATTGCAGGGCTTCTCTTCAGTACTTCACTACTCACACTGATTTGGTCCAAAGGCAGCAAGAAGCAATAAGGCAGAGGAAAGCCATAAAGAAAGGGTTGCAATCTGATAAAGATTGGACAGGTGATGGTTTTGTTAAAGAATCTGAAAGCATGGTTTCCAACTGAAATCGTCTTCATCAATCAAACAAGTGAAAAATGCAAAGCCTTTCTTTGCATGATTATATATATATGTTCATGAAAATTTGGGTAACATGGAAATGAAACACATAAGGCTCTTAGTTTTAGGGTCAGGAACTAATGGAAGTCAATTTTAATTTTACTTTCTTTGGTGCACTTGAGAAAATGTGACGTTGTTTAAACTTGAAAGTATTTTAATTCTTTTAGGGTGTTCTTCAGTTGTTAAACTACCAAATTTCTTTAAGTCTTTAAACCGTTTTTGCCATCATTAGTTGTGTGTTCAAGTTATAATTAAACATGACCAGAAAGTGGACTATATCTGCTGGCAAACTATAAAGAAAAATATAACTAAAATTAAGGTGATATTTTTTTTATTATTTGGCAACAATTTTTTATTTGATCACAAGCTTCAAAAATATAGCACAAGCTAATTAATAGTAATTAAACACTAGAAATAGGTTTCCTCGAATCGTTGAGATATCTATCCTTTCATAATATATATAGAGGATGTAAAAATAGTTAGTGTACACTTTTTTATATATATAATCCAATTTCTTTTCCTTTTATTTTCAGGGCTTGAAGCAAAGGTCCCTTAGTTAAATTATAAACAATTTTCATTTGAACTAATTCTATTTTTATTAATTTTACACGTTTAATAAATAAAATATTAGCTAATATATATAATATAGGAAGAATATTCAGTATGTCACCACGATGGAATCACTGAAGAAAAATCAAAAGCTTATAGAAAAGGCAAGCCATAGAACATTTGAAAATGACAAGTTATAAAGAAAAAGTGCGAACTCACGAGCCTTTAGCATCGATAGCTTATCGTAAAAAAATAAAGTCAGATACAATCTTTTTTCCCTCCTAAGATAATACACTTAAAATCATACAGTCAAACGTTGTAAGATTGCTGGGCCATATGGTTGGACTTTGGTCTTTTGCTTCATAGATCTCCTAAGCTTAAACTCAAAACTAACCTTTTTTTTAATGATCTTACCAAAATTCGATTCTCCCACCAAGAAGAAAAAGGTGAAGTGTTTAATGATTCATCAAGTATCTTATGGATGAACTTCTTTACATGTACCTGATTTTTTCTGAATATCTATAGTAGTTATAAAGTTTTTATTATTGGCCTGTTTGTTTTTGCATGTGTATGATGGGTAGGGGTGGCAAGCGGGGACCGCTCCGCCAGAAGCCCGCCCTTTGGCGGGCTGGTCCGCCCCGCCCCGCCTAGTGAGGCATATATAAAAGCATAAAAAATTTTTTTCTATTTTTTACTTTTAACTATTATAATTTCTAAAAGTATAAACAAATTATAATTTTTATATTCACAAATATTAAAGTCTTTGTAATTATAAATATCTAATAAACATAATTATAAACCAAGTTTTCATCCAAAACATAATTATAAATATTGTTCCCAAAGCAAAATAAACATAATCCAAAACATAATTATAAATAGTCTCTAAAACAAAATAAACATAATCCAAAACACTCAATTTTCATCTTTATTCTCTTGTAAGTTGGGTTGGGGGATGTTGGGTTTTGGCAAAAAAAATTGTAAAAATACCCCTTGATAAAAAAATACTAAGCCCGGCGGGGAAGCCCGCCCCGCCAAAGCCCGCGGTTTAAACGGTACGGGTTAGGCGGACTTTTGCTATTTGGCGGTCCTAATTTACCAGCTCAGCCCGCCTTTTTTGGCGGGTTACGCGGTCCGGACCGGCGGATTTAGGCCCATTTGCCACCCCTAATGATGGGTAAAGTAAAGGAAATCATATATGTTTTTATATGTTGTTAAGGTGTATTTATTATTATTATTATTATTATCTTAGGGTTGCTATGAGTTATTTACACTTTATTGAGTTATCGCCAGCATATCGGATACATTTCGAACACGGCACTCATTCGCATTCAATAAGTGTGTCTTTCATAATTAACCATATTTAATAAAACATTAAAAAAAAAATTGACACACTT
>NC_029789.2:129100328-129100654 GCF_000816755.2 Arachis ipaensis
ATAAAAACGTAAAATTAATATATCTAAATATTTCATATTGTATATATCATGTTCATTGTACGTTTGAGTATGCCTACTTCATATTATCAAGGACTCTTATACATGGAGCACAAATATATAATGGAAATTACAAAGAAATCCTTATTCATTGCCAGTATACTATTTCCCTAATATATTTTGTATATGGATTAGGTTAATATCTATTATTTAATCTAAGAACCTTTTTATTTGTATAATATATATGACCCATCACCATCACATCATATAAATATTGTCATCATTCTCAAAATAATGTTTTCCCTCAAACATTGTACATTATTTTCGTA
>NC_029789.2:129100752-129102655 GCF_000816755.2 Arachis ipaensis
ACTAAAAAAAAAAAAAAAAAAAAACTAAAACAGTTAATGATATATTAGAGTGATATGAAATAATCTTGTCTTCAAAAGATGAACTTCTTAAATTATAGTTTTTGAAATATTTGTTTCATTATTATTTAGTGAAAATATTGGGGTTTTACATTATTATATATTTACTGACAAATATTTAACTTATACTGTTTTAAAAGCAAACACAAGCACTTATTTCACTCTCATTAGTATATATATATTAAAAGCTAATTATGAACATTATTTTTGCCATTTAAATCTAAAAATAAATAACAACATATTGGTGAAGATTTGTTAATAAGAAAATGGAAAATTTTTTTTTAATCCAAAACCAAATTTCACAATAAGAAACCTTTAATATACCAGTGTAAAAAATTAGAACTGTTAAAGAAACCAATAATAATAAAAGAAAAGAAAGAAATTAAACAGTTCCCCTAAGGAATATATATATATGTTAAAGTGTAAATTTTTTGTCCTTGAAATTTGTCAAAAATTTTAAAAATATTTTTAAAACTTTTGTTTCAGTTTTGTTCTAAAATTTTTTATTCATATCAAATATATCCCTCTGACAACTAAATTTTTTAAAAAATTAGGATTAATTCAATAATAATGAATGATAAATATATTTGATTTGCTTGTATTAAAGGTTATTTTGTAAAATTATTCTTGAATTGGTCATAATTTTTTTTAAAAAATAATCGTTAGGAGTAAATTTGATGCAAATAAAAAAATTATAGGATAAAATTAAAACAAAATAAAATTTTAGAATATTTTAAAAATTTTTAGCAAATTCAAAGACAAAAAATACATTTTACCCTATATTAAATTAAGAAACAAATTTTTTTCAACCAATATTATTAACTTTTTAAAGTTATTTTATTTATTTTAAATTCTAAATACTAAATTATAAATTTTTAATCTTAAATTTTAAATTATAAATCTAAGCTTTAAATTTTGCTAATATTTATTCACTAAAAATTTGGTTTTTATATTCTTTCTAAATAATAATTTAGTGTGAAACCGTTGGGGCATGATGAGAAGGAGAAAAGATATTTATATATACTTTATAGTCATATCCAATATATATAAGGAAAAAGTCTAGGGACAGCAATTTTATTAAATTCTGGTCAATATGTAACCAGCAAAAAAAAATGAATAATTTCACACCGTTGGATAAAATCTCACACCATTAAAAACATTATTAATAGCTATTTGATAGCTACAAATCACAAAAATTACTGCCCCTAACACTCCTCATATATAAGTGCATACTATACTACCTATGGTATCTTAAAAACTATTACTAAAATTCAAATAATTATTTTAATTTAAAAAATAAAAAATATTATCAAAATAAAAAAAAATATGGCTTTAAGTTTAATAACACTAGTCACTATAACTACTATATATATGTATATAACGTTAACGAGGGATTTGAAAATTTAGAATAATAATTGAAAGCATAAATTAATTAATAGCGAAGATTTAGAAATATTACAGTGGTGGCACACGCACAAGCCTGAGAAATTAATTAAAGTTATAAACATGTCTAGATATTAGGGTTTCTTCTGAACTTGCAGTCACTACTTGAAGAAGCACCAGAAGCTTCAGAAGGAGGAGGCATGGCGGTGGCCTTGGTGGTGAGCTCCCTGAGTTGTGAATGCATGTTGTTTATGAAAGCCATTGACTTCTGTTGCGGTTCCTCCATTGCTTCTTTCAGCTTCCCAAGTGCCATGCAATATGCTTCCTGTATGTGCATTTTTTTTTAATTATAAATAAATAATCACAAATGAAAAAAAGTTTGCTACGATTGAATTATTATTATCATTAGAGAAAAAAGTTTACTACTATACTACTGTATTGATACTTGATAGACACTAAAATG
>NC_029789.2:129103456-129109043 GCF_000816755.2 Arachis ipaensis
CAAATGTTACTACTTTTCAAATTCTTTTATTTTAGTTAAGTTTTTAAATCATGAAAGATACACGAGCATACGAATTTAAATATTAAAATTTAATAATTATGAATCATTTTTAACCCCTAAACAATTTTTTGTCCTCTTGCAGAAGATTTATGAATACACTTGTCACTTAAAAAAAGAATATAACAACAGAAATAGTTCTGCATTTTGTCCAATAGACAAGTGTATGATTTCATATATATATATAATTTTGATGTATTGTTAGTGTAAAATAATTTTACACGTGTATCTAATTACGTAATGCCACATCAGTAAAAATAACTACTTTTTATATTGACAGTGTGAATGATCATCTAAAAGAACATATGTAATTGCATGACTGTGTAAAATATTTTATACTGTCAGTGTATCAAAATTAAATTCTATATATATATTAAGAAATAATTTATCTTCTTAAACATTTTTTCTAAAAACAAAATAATCTATTCTTTTTAATAATTTTGAGATATTAGGCGTATTTACTTGTTGTATTTCATTTAGTATTTAAAAAGACTTTTATCAGGGTGATGACAGATCCAATATATCATTACTCAAGGGTAACATGATGATTACAATCACACATGCTATGTAATTATTAACAACTTGGTTTCTCCTTTAAAATGTTTAAATAATAAAACAAAAAGAAGGCAAAAGGTTTCTTAGAAATGATGTTGATTTGTAAAGCATATATATTAGTATAGTATAGTATATAGAATAATAGAATATAATATGCTACCATCATTGCAATTAACTTTTTCTAATATATTGTTGGCAAAATAAAGATTAAAAAAACAAAAGAGGGATAGCTGAAATTATTAACAAGTCACTACAAAAACTCAGAAATGAGAATCAACACTGCCTCCCCCAATTATTTATTCTGGAGCTTAGTTTCTTTAAATAATTGTTTAAAGTTTCCATAAGTAGCTCAGGTGATGGTGGGTCTGATAAGTCTCCTAGAATTGTGCAATTTCAATTGATGGTGCAAATAAATATTTTTTATTAATAACTAATTTTTATAACTAATTTAATGTACATTTAATATAATTAAAGTTTTAATTGGTGGCTTAAAGTAAATGCTAAATTTTAGTAAAAGATATATATAGGAACTGGAAAGTGGAAACTACTACTACTAGCTAGCACAAACACAGAGACAGATTGGAAAAATGTCAGTGTCATATGGAATTGGAACAAAAAACTATGCATATACAAATATATACATTTTTCCTCAGTGTATAGTCTCTTTTCAGGGGCAGGAATTAGCATATGCTTTAGGCCAACCATGAAAGTATCCATCAATGGAATAGAGAGAAAGAAAAATTGTTTTTCCCCAAACCATGTTTGGTCATATATATTTTATTTGACCGATGACTTTTCAGTAGTTAACATGACCCATCATTCATTCTTCACAAAGATAGTATGTTATGTACTACCCCATCACTCCTTCTTAAAGCATTTTTCATTCATTGGAGTTTGTGTAAAAATAAATAATAATGTATTGCTTGTTTCACTGTTTTTGTGTTTGTGTGTGTGAAAAAAGGGAGAGATAAAATGGTAATGGAAGAATTGTTATTGTTAGTTACCATGAAGATATCAAGCTCTGATTGGCTGAACATGTTCAAGTTTTGTTGCTTCATTGCTTGCATTGGATCTATCTTCAGCTGTCTGTCCAAGTTCGATATGTCACCAACCTGAAACAAAAAAGACATAAAAAAATAGAATTAATATATATATATCACATCATACATGGATAAAATATTCATGCTTAGACTGGATTAGATTAAATTCTATTGTTGAATGTGCATTTGTGAATTATATATAATACAAGTGGGTTGGTGATGATAAATAAAGAATTTAATTTCATGAGTAAAAATTAAATAACCTCATTCTTTATTAGAAAGAGTTCATGTTGATCAAATTAGGTGAATGTGGTTTTCTTTGGTTTCTGTTACTGCCATATCTCCAATAAATGAGGTTTTGTTTGTTCTAAATTGAATAACGAAAATAGTTAGACACACAAAAAATTAGTTATTATATATTTATATAAATATATATTATTTAACCTATTTTTAGTTTGTATTTTATATTTTAATGTATATTGTACATTGGTAATTAATTTGGTATATAATTTTCGATATTCACTTACATGATTGTTTATAGTTTATAAATGGTGTTTGGATCCTCAAATTTACTCAACTCATAAGCAGAACTTAGTTTATACAATTGAAACACCCAAAGTGAGATGGGTTTTCTGCATATATATAATTAAATCTCTTCTCCCCTCACTACATATATATCTCTTTCCTATTATTGGTTATTATATATAGAATTCAAACTAGAATAGGATACTATATATATATAGTTTCAGCATGCAAGTTGAAGATGATATGAAGTCTCTCTCTCTCTTTTTATTAGGGGAATAATAACAAAGAGGAAATCCAACTTGAAAAGTGATGAAGCTCCAAACATCATGGGAAAGATTTGGTCCATTAATTAGTTACATTCACATTATGTGAACAAATATCTATAATTAATTAATATAGACATAAATTATAAACTAAAATCACACTTTGATTTTATATATAATTCATAAATTAATGTATATTCACGGGTTGAAGGTCAAAGTATATGTACTGTAGAAGATTAAATAAAGGGGAGAGAGAGAGAGAGAACCTTCAAACACTCCAAGTGAGCTTCAACCAAGAGTCCATAGAGAGGGTGATTAGAGATTCTTCTCTTGAGGATCTCATTATTTTTTTCATCATCTTGATCTTCCTCTTCTTCTTCTTCATAACATGCTTCTTCTTGATCTTGTTCCTGTTCATGTTCCTCTTCAAATTGAAATTGTTCTTGTTGATGTTGTTGTTGGTAGTTCTGGCTATTATTATTAACACTATTCCTCTTATTAGATTCCATGACTATTTTTGAGGGGATGAGAACAAACCTTTGATATACCACTTATACAAAAAAGTAACCACATATATACTACTAGTACTAGCTACTACCCCTATCATTACTAGCTTACTATTGCTATAATATATTATATACTATCGGATATATTATATTTTTTTTTTTTCTTGTCAAATCTTATAGTATTTAATTTAAAGAATTTATTATGATACAGGGGAGACAGATATACAAATACATGTGCGTGTGAGAGAGAAAGAGAGAAAAGAAGTACTAAATAAATAGATGAGATAGATAGATATATTGAAGGATGATGAGGTCAGTGAGATTGAGATGCTCCCACTTTTGGAAGTAAATGAAGTGAATGACTCTTGCATGCATACGTGTTAACAAGCAACAGGAATCAGTCAGAAATAAAACTCAAAAGACCTTTATATTCATTATTTTATTTTCAAATTAAAACATATACATGTATATTAATTTGTGAAATTTTATAATTTGCAGAGATGTAATATATGTATTCATATGAATTTTAGTTATATGGATTAGCTAGTGTATTAATAGGTACATCAATTCATATTTTTATTTATTGAGCATGTGTAGTAATAACAAATGTAAGATTAATCAAAATTATAAATTTACATCTCAACTAAAAAATTTTGAATTTAGATTTTTTAAAAAGTAAAAAAAAAGGGGGTACGTATAAACAATAACAATTTATTATTAGCCAATATTATATTTAATATTTAGGGTAATCAATTTGTGATGGATATTTGTAGAGTTTGACCTAATATTTAATTAAATCTTTATACCTTGAATATTATTAAACTTCTTACATTGAAAATTTGTGTGATCAAGTAGTTTTTTTCTTTTTTAATTAAAAATAGGAGACTCGAACTCGCAACCTCTTAATTGAGTATAGAGAGACTATGTCATTTAAGCTATAACTCATTGGCTTTTTGCGATCAAGTAGTTGCCACGGATCTTTAATTTGTTTTAATTGAATAACTGATTAGGTTTGACTTTACAAAGTTAGATAATTAGGATTATTGACTTATATAAGAGTTTAAACATATATTGTAATTTAACTACAATTGTTATTCCCTTTTTATACAAGTTGATTATGAGATGATTTAAGGATGAATTAAAAAGAAAAGAACATTGAAGAATGTGTGTGGGGTGAGGGCTTTTTGGTTCATCTGTATGGTTGTCTTTTAGCAGTGATGAAAGCAACAGTTCAAAGTTTTCTCGAGCAATGGGGTGTGTCTTTGTTATTAGTACACTGCTCCTTACATCTTACAAAATACATGCCCAGTTCCCTGTCTTTATTTATCTCTCTAAACACGAAACAGACAAAACCCAAACTGTTCACTTTCGTTGCTTCTTCCTTATCACTTTGCCCCTTCATTTCTGTTTCCGTTACTGTTCTGTGGTCCTCCAACAACAGGACAAGTGTTTCCTATAAATATACAAATCGACAATACTCTCTCTAAACTACTATATGCTCCATCTCTTCTATTTCCACCTTTCTAATTACTTTTACGCTTTAATTACTCTTTATATTTTTATAGTTTTATCAAATTTTTAATTAAATTTTTATATATTTTTTTAGTTAAATCTCTATATATTCTGTCTTAGATTTTTTATTTTCAAGTCAAAAACGTTAAAATTAATAGAATGTTTTTTTTTTAAATATACATGCAGTCAAAAATCTAATTAGATTTGTAATTGTAAATATCTTTAATTTGTGAAAAAATATTCGGTTAATTCTAATATTTTTTTATACTAAAAAAGACCTAATTATAAAATTAAAAGCAATGTGAAGACTCAATTAAAAAAAAAGTATAAAAACCTAATTACGAATTTAATAAAACTATTAAGATTAACAAAATAATTAAATCAATTTTTATTTCATTTAAATCTAAGGTTTCAATTAAAGATATGGCTAGATAATAAACATTCAAAACGTTTTTCACAAAAAATATATATTTGATGAATTTCCTTTAATTTGTTGTATTGGGAGAAAATATGTATTTTGTGAACATGTAAATGCATGTTTTAGTTAGTTTTATAATTAAATGTGGAGCATCACTCATCTATATAAAATAATTTTAGAGGTTGATAAATTAGATCTATAAAAGTGGTTCAAGAACATGAAAAATAGCATAATAGAATGCTGTTGACCGAAGTAATCTTGGGACACAAGCAAACTATAGAAGAAAAAAAAAAAAACTTTGTATTACTTGTTTATGTACAATACTAATTGACGGTGAGAATTATAATTCATGTGTGTATCAAATTTTACACAATACCTGCTTATATACATACTAAGATGTCAACAACTTAGGAACATGAAAGAATGTGAACCATATGTAATTGACCCTTGGAGACATATCATGGACAAATAACATGAAATCAATTTCAAAATGTGTGCTAAAGCTATGTATAACTAGACTGGTAGCTAACAAGATAGTTCCCTAATTATTATAAAATATGGTAGGTGCTAAAGGTGATGAGACAATTCTGATTTTCTCGAAAAACTTTTGAATCTATACCATCTCTAATTTAATCTTTATCAAATATTTATATTTAGCGATTATAATTTAAATGATATAGTCTTTTTATATTCATTATTTAAAGGTTTAGA
>NC_029789.2:129109303-129117865 GCF_000816755.2 Arachis ipaensis
ACTACTTTAAAAGATAGAATTCCTATATATATAAAATAACCACTCATGGATCATCGATCATCAGATTAGTCTAGTTTGCATCTGCAAAAATAGAAATACAAAAATTAAAATATTTATATGTTGAATCCCATGATTAGCCATACCTAAGAAATAGCATAGAATTTTGTTGACAGTCCTCCAGTAGTGGTGTAGTAGTTTATGCATGAATTGGCAAGTTTATGATGTGTAAGAGTGACATATGGAAGTGTACCAATAATAGAAAAATATAAAAGGTTTTCGAAAAGATGAATGCCCTATGAGGTTAATTTGAGTGAAAATAACATAGTATCGGAATAGGCATAGGATTAGATTTGTCCATTATTGTCTTTCTTAAGAGATCATATGAAAGTCACTCGAGGACATATGCAAATATTTACTTTTATTACAAACTTGAGTTCAACTATCTATTCATCCATTATCTTTTTAATTTAGAAATCTCATATTTTTTTGAGAATATGATCCGAATGATATTTCTAGGTTTTAAAAACTAACCCTCAATCTATGCATTAACATTTAAGGTTTTGTTAAATCCATTTAATTTTCTATATTACATATATAAGAACAAAGAAAAAATATCTTACAATTACATATTAAAACACATTCATAAAGGAGACATTTTCATATCTTTATAAAATATATTTTATTTTTATTTCTAACAAATAGATACTTTCGCATTTCACCTTCTATTGGGTTTACTGTTCGCGTTATCGATCCGCGTTTCACACTTATTCATCAAAACGCGTTTACAAAAGAAAAAATATCTATTTTCCTCTTGAATTAATATAAAATTTTACATTCTACTCTTTATTTTGATAGATTTTCGTTAAAGAGACAATGAGATATCTTTACAATGTCTACAATGAGCTAGTTATTTAACTTAATATAAGTTAAAATTGAACATCAACCCACCTTTTACCCTAATTTCACAAACCCCTTCAGTTTTATTTTAATTATAACCATCTAATCCATATTTCAAATTTTCTCCAATCCTTTAATTGTGAACCGACGGCAACCTTCCCATCCAACTCTTGCGACCTCCCCTGACCATCCCACCGCAACGGCGCCGAGTGACCCTGCACCTCCATCAACGACCAGACCCACACTGCTCACCCTCCAGCGCATGCCTCTTCCGTCGCCGGTAGCAGCCAGTTCGGTCGCCCCTTGCTTTCCGTCGCAGTTCTCGCGTGGGCTTCGTCGGAGGGCCTCATCGTCGACTGAGTTGCACATTGCAAGAGCCTAGGTCACGGCTCGCCTCAGCGCCAGTACCGAGACCGCTGAGTGCGCCCCTTGCGTCCTGCATCCTCCGTCCAAACACCTTCTGTCGACCTCATTGCTATTACAGCCCCCAAACACCTTCTGTCGTCGACTATTTACAGGAGGTTAGTAGGTTGATTTCTTAATGTGATGATAACTGTTTCTGTTGCTACTAGTTGTACATGCAATGAATCTTGCTGAGGTGTTTGATTGTTCATAGTGAAGAACTCCATTGTCGCAATTTCACTGAATCGGAACGTGTAGAATAAGTTATTGTTGTAGATGGTTGCAATTGATTTAATCTTAGCGCAGGAAGATTTTCAAAAGTTTGGTTTAAATAGCATAGTAATTTTCGCTCGCTGTGTAGACCTTTGCATGCAACGTCGCGTAAATTAGTTTACCATTGTCATTGTTTAGTTGGCACTACTCGGATGGTTACTTTAGCATGTTCTCGGATGGTTGGTTTCTATTACAGGGACTGATATTTGGTTTTACTAAGTTTTTAGCTTGTTTGAAGCAAGTGCTATCTGACGCGTTTCTTGTTTTTAATTAACTGAGCTTAGTATCTGATTCATTCTAAAAATTCGTTGAAGTAATGTAAACGTATTTGTGATCCTCAAGTCGAGCTATGTACTCAATAAGTGAATCAATTACATATAAGTTTGCTTTTCTCTTTGGTGGGAATTCAATATATCCATGTTTCCTTAATATTAGATGTGTTGTTGCTTTTGTCTTGGCTGATAATTGATTTTAAACATGATGTGTTACCGTACAAATGGCATGGTTAGTTTAATCAGCATTTGGATGATTGGTTTTCATCATAGTGACTCATATGGAGATTTTACTATATTGATAGCTTATTTGAATCATGTGATATTTGAGGGGTGTTATTTTTTAAGTAAGCAAATGTGTATATGGTCCCTAAAGCGGGCTCCAGACTCGAATATTAATTCATGAATTGACATGAAACAGATGATTACTTTAATATATATCTAGATGGTTGATTTTCACTGTAGATTTTGCTGTTTGGGTGTGCCAGGTTATTGCGTTGTTTGAATCTAATTTATGTTGCTGCTTGTTTTGTTTATAATTGGTTCAGTCAGTCTCTGAGACCCCTAAGATACTTGCTTAAGGCATCCTTTGTCTACATGGGCCTTATCTTATCTTGCAAACTCGTGACTTCTTCATGGAAAACAGAAAGGTTGGACTGTTGCAGGATTTTATATTTGCTTATAGTTGCTGGGTTTTATGTTTGGTTACATGTTGTTACTATAGTAGTGCTCTACAATGGCCTGAATGTTGATGGTAACATGTTACAACTGTGGTCCTCCCTTTAATCAATCAATTGTTTTTTAAGAAATTGGTTGTGACTTTTATGTGAGTTTATGATGTTCTCGTTTTTTGATGGTTGATTTAGTTGAGCTTTTTTGTTTAGAAACATATTCAATCTTGCAATTGTGAACCGGTGTTCAGTGTTTAGTTTGTGCGTGAGTTGTTTATTGATTGTTTTCGGTTTTTTCTACTGACATTGCATAGGTTCAAAAGTACCAGTTAGAATGCTTATAAAGTTATAATGTCATGTTATTATAATGCGCTGTACAGGGTTGTAAACTGAACAAAATCTTACATTGGATTGCGAATGACCTATTGCGTTATTAACTATTTACCGTGTTCCAACCGACCAAAATTCTACAGTCCATACAAAAATCAGATGGGTAAAAAGGTAACACACTGTTTACGGCATGAAACAAACGTCGTTATAATTTGTTCTTACGTGATTTTGTTTTCTTTGTTCGAAAGAAACTAGTCGAGACACATTGCTCACCTTGCTACATGAGCAATTTATTTTCCCACTTGGAACAACATAACGAGAACGCAAAGTTGGCTGAGATTGAGGCTATCGGATTTGATTTCCTTAGGCGGGTACCATACTGGCATGTGAAGTAAAGCATCATGCTTCAACTTGCAAGGGCCTATGATGCGGATTCGAAGACACTGAGGGTGGATGTAGGGGACATCCGCATTACCGTCGAGCTGATCGGCAAGGTACTGGGCATACCTTCTGAAAGTCAGTAGCAATTCTGTATTTATGGACAGTTATTGTGCATTTTTCTGGGTTTTTCTATGCAATAAGTGATTGACTATCCCAACATGTTTCATTAATGTAGGGGACAACATCCCAGAACTGAATAAGAAAGATACATCCTATGTTGCAATTAAGAGACAATTCCAGAAGAAAACAACAACACAACAGCGAAACTTTGTCTATGGCTATCCAATGTATACCGAAAAACAACGGATGACTTTTAGACAACACTTTATCCTAGTGGTGTTAAAAATGTTTCTTTGCCCAACAAGTCAATAGACTATCTCCCCATGGCACATCCCACCGATTCTGGATGTCTAAAACCCCAAAAGATTCAATTGGCCATATAAGATATTGAAGTGGTTGCAAGAGGCAATAAAAAAATTTCAAACTAAGAACCATGAAACATGCGGCAGATGCATGTTCGTCTTGCTGGTAATGCAAATAGTTTACATAATTTTTTCCTGCATGTATGACTTCTGTTTTAATTCTTAACCTGTGAACTACTGTTATCCAAGTTTTGTACTTTCAGCACCTGAAGCATGGTCCGTTAGATGCATGTCAAGCACCGGTGACATGGGTTCCTACATAGGTCGTTGATGAACTTGATAACAAGGCTGACAATATTATCTCTCAAGTACAATTCGTAACGATTTCATGTTTAGACTGAACTTGAATACAAACAGTATCTGTGATGTGAATGACGTAGTCAATGGTTTTCATGGTTTAAGTTGATTTCTGCTATCTACTTTGTCCCATATTGAAAACATAGGGATGCATCATGGACAAGTTAAGTATGGGTAAAAAACCTAAGGAAGGAGAAAGAAGCAAAGAATATAACGAACAAGTAAGGCGTATATGTCCACAACCAGTTTTCACAAAAGAATACAGAAAGCGGTCACGAAAAACCGCCACACCACCCAAGGTACCTTGAGTTGGTGAAAGATAGAGTTTCATTGCTTTGATTAGGGTTAATAATTTGTTATTTCATTCTTCTTTGTAGGCTTGGCAACGTGAAGTGATATTCATGTAATTGTTATTACTCCATTCATTCCAGCAGTTTGGCAAGGACAGGGATGGAAATAAACGGCTCTGCAAGGACTCAGAATAAGCGCCATATACCCGAAGCAGGACGAAACTTCCGCAAAGAGACATAGATGAGCAAAAAGTGATCTCTATTCATTAAAACTACGTAGTATGTATGCGACTGGGTTGAATACATACCATGCAAATGACCATCTAAGGACTATAGCCGCAACGGTTGTAGTCATACATAGTATTCCTCTCCAACATGATAAAGTGTTTTATGTTTTTGTTTTTCATAGTTTGCTGTTTTGCTTATGTTTATTGCCCCGTTTAATGTGTACACCACAGAAATGCAGGCCTGGTACAAGGAGAAAGTTTCCCATTGGCAGAAGCTGATCCTGTAGAGGTAACAAAACAACACGTTTAGTAGAGACTGTCCCAAAGAGCAAGGGGACACCTTGGATTGCCCCCGACTCTGATCATGAAGATAATGAGCCACTTGCCAAAAGAAGGAGACGACTATTCCAACAAGAGGGTCCGCCACAGGATGGCTACCCAGCAGAAGCCGAGGTCAATCTTGAACATGAAGGGGCTCATGAAGATCACTATGGCCACAAGGAAGCAGCTCCATGTACGCTGTCTTCGGCACTTGTCTAGCTTACCGAGTACGATTTTGACAGAGAAGTTGTGTGTGGATGTTGACTCGGTTTTTTTTCCATGGCGTGATTAGAGGTTCTAGCAAGCATAACCGGTTGTTTTAGCTAACGTCAGATTACATTCGTTGCAGTGAATTTGATGTCTCCCTCATGCAGTGTTCGGAATTCGAACAAGTGTTGGCAACTGTTGAACAAGGGCGAAACACAAGGCCCATAAGCATGGAGCCCCTTCAAACAATGATGCTAAAGAAGTCATGCTACCATACACTGAGTCCAGGAAGACCCAGCTTCTCACTCGGGTTGACTCAGCTTGAGAAGACACCAACCCCGTCCCCGACCGCTTCAACTCATCTGAGACTTAAAAATATAAAGAAGGGCGAGCATCAAGAGAAATAAATCAAAGGATGGATACTAAACTCATTCTTGGACAAAGAGTAACCTTTGGTAGCCTACGAAGGTCAGGAGCATCTAGTATTGCGAAGGAAGGACCTATGAATGCTGAACGCCCGTAGCTGGGTCAACAACACGGTATGTATCTAAACTGAATCATGCTTTTTAATTCACTACATTGTTACCACTCTTAAATTTCTTCTTGCATACTCTACTCTACCGTGTAGATCATTGAATGGATGTGCTACACTTTTAACGAATCACAATCATCTAAATTCAAGCGAAATTTCTATTGCGTGTGTCCAGGAATATTGGTATTTATACTCTATTGATTACAATTTGTTTCAAAATGTGTTAGGATTCTAACTGCTTTTGGCGTTCCAGGAAACGATCACACGAGGGCATAATCTGAACTCATTCGTCGACAGTGTAAGTCTGGTATATGTGAGGTTTGGTCCAAGCTTTGGTGAAGATAATAGGTTCTTTGACAAAGTCGAAGCAGCAAAGAGAAAATGGGTCAGTTAGAATCCTATTTAACTAGTCTACATTTCTGTATCTATTAGACACCTTGTAAAATATTGTACCTCCTTGTTTGTTTTGCCTAGTTATCTTTCATATGTTGTGTGTGCATATTCTATTAACACAGATAATATGAATCTTTGCTATTGTATTCACTCTAACCATGATGACATTCCATTCAAATTGGATGGTTACTTTACTGTGGATCTGGATGGTTGGTTTCCCACATAGTGACTCATATTTCGCTTTATTTTATTGATAGCTTGTTTGAATCAGGTGTTGTTTGATGCATGTATTATTTTTAAGTAAGCATACGTATATATAGTGTCCAAAGCAGACTTTGAACTCAAATATTCATTCCAGAATTGACATGAAATAGGTGGTTACTTTTCTATCTATCCAGATGGTTGATTTTTACTATATATATATATATATTGGTGTTTGAGTTTTCCATGTTAGTTGAGTTTTTTTAGAGACATATTCAATCTAGTGCATTGTTTACTGCAGTGGTTAATTCTTAACTGTTGGGTGGGCCATTGGTGGGTGTATGTGTTTGACGTGCATGCAAAGCGGCTTGTGATAATCGACAGTTTGCATTCTGTACTGCCTGATAATGAACGAGATAAACCCAATGCATATGTGGTAACATAATATCTTCCTGTACCCGCTAAAGAGTTGTAATACTTAATTCTATAACACATTATCCGACTATATCTTTACTTGTTTTTCAAGGGAGACTGATTGAGGACATGGCTAGAGTTGTCATCCCCGCATACGTGCGAACTGAAAATGGCCCGCTTCGGTCATACGCCAGTGTTCCAAAGCAGCCTAACAAGTGAGTTGAAAATACAGCTCGACCTTTTTTTTATATGTGGTATACTTTCTGTAACATTCTTGTCATCCCGATTGCACAAATGTTTTATTTGCCTGTAGCTCTAATTGTGGCATCTACGTTATTAAATTCATGGAGAATTGGATGGAAGGCCGTAGTTTTGATGAATGGGACGAGGTGACTTTAATGAACCTTTCGACTTATATCATGTGTAAATTAGAAGGCATATTACTGTCACGATTCTAATATCTAACTCGTCATGTAAATCTTCATACAGGAAATCCTTAGATCAATCAGGTTGGAGTTGATGTTAAACATTATCTATGGGCCACAAAATACATTGGTTGATCAGGTGCTTTCATTATTGGAGGACAACACTAAACATGTACGTCGCAATCAACCACGAAACAAGCAAAAAGAAGTGAGATCACCATTCACAGCACATAGCACGAGGACGTTGATACAACGGCCGAAGGATTACCGAATGGGAGAAAGCTCAAAGGCAAAAAAAGTAGCATACTTAAGTTTAAGTACTACATTAGAGTTGCATATTTAGCTTATTTACTGATTAGAGTTTTGGGAATTTATTTATGAGACATTTGGGATCTTATTTGTGGTGGTTCCTTTATTTTTTGAACTTCTGTGAATCTGTTGGTGTACAATTGTTCAAGCATGACATACCTACGAGTGAGTCAAAATGACCATCTATTTTGTATATAAAAATAACCATCTAGATACATATTGAACCGAACATCTGGTATATTATGTCTTAATACAGGGATGTCTCTTTCGTATTTTAATATGGAATGACTTGAATTTGTAAAGTGTTGACATCAAGATTACTGTTCATGACCCAGGATCCCGTGATTCCTTAGGAATACCTACTAGAGTGAACACGGGTTGAAGCCCTAGAAACAACGATCGAGGTATACAATAACAGTGAACATCCGGTTTCGTACAGACATGAACATCCAACGTATGTGAGTAAAGCTAATCATGTAATCACTATATAAAACATCCATCTGCATACTGAATGACTATGTAATATAGTATATGGAAACTACTAACAAAAGTAATAACCATAGTCGTAACATAAAGAATATCCATCAAGCATCATATACAACTAAGCATTTGAGTTACTCCACATTAAACTGGTACATTGAAATTAATCAAGTCTAGATTTTTGCAACAACTACACACAAACCTAAAACCTATATTTTTAGAAAATAAACCCACTCCTTCCGTACAACATTAGCATCACACATAGCATTTGCATGTAGGAAAATACCATTTTCATTTACACTTGCTAATAAATGAATAACCATCGAATCTCTATACCCATGTAGATAAAAAATAAACGTAGTCGAACCCATATCCAACACATACTAACTATTGTCGAAGGAGCTTAACAAAGACATGAAACCACCAAATTGTTGGGGCTCATTTCGGCCACGAGAGCACCAAACTCTAAATTTCCAGAGGCCTCCGAACGAACAACCTGCTAAACAACACAAAAAGATGACAACAATTAACTACTTGCATAGTAATACACCAAATAACCGTGCAAGGTCATATTAACGCAAACATATACCGGGGCGACATTCTTGTTCTTCTTCCGAGCAGATTTCTTGAAGGACTTCTCCAGGGCAGCGCCAAGCCTCTTACTCTTTAGTCGGTCCTTTGTGGTGACCTTTAACGGGCCTTGAATGTCGTCTAGATCCACCATGCTCGAACTCTATGAACTAATGCTAGCGTGGGTA
>NC_029789.2:129119235-129121059 GCF_000816755.2 Arachis ipaensis
CGCTTCTTAGCACGGTGCTCAGTCAGCTTGGCCTTTGTTTCTTCCAGAGCAGCATGCAGCAAGGCTATTTCATTGTCGTCACTGACGAATTCCTGAGCAATGTTGAAGAAATGTGCACATAATCCCTTGAATGCAGTAAGACCCTCATCCAACCGAGTTATGTCGTGACTACTCTTGACATAAGCATGCTTGCGCTTTATGTTCTTGCTCCAACGAGAAAGAACATAGCAGGTAGGTACTTTATACACTTTGTACAAATAGAAAACTGCACGACAGTGACAGCACAACACACCTGAACTCTAAAAAAGATTGCACTCATAATGAACCTCCTGTGTTGAATGGTCAAAGTGGACGTCGTATGCAATGGAAAGAATGGTATCATTTACTAGTTTTTCCTCTTCCACCTTCATGCATACTGATTCCCCTCTTTAGCAACAATAGAAACTCTGCAATCAGCCTTCTTCACAAACTCAGTTTGAACATCCCTAAACATGCTGGTAGTGTACTCCTGTTGAAATTGTCTCTCCATAGATGAGCTCTTTGCACACGGGATAACCCCCTTGAGTCTGCTGCATCATCCTCCAATTTCCTCTGCTCCTTGATTCCAAGCACGTTGTCATACTCGTGAATAAATTAGACCAAGTTAGTCTTGTTGTGTAAGAATCCATAGTAGAATACGTGCATACTCTCACTCCTTTGCATACTCCTTATAGTAGCCCAAAATTCACCCTTGAAAAATATGGGAACCCACATTCATCAGTCATCATAAAGGTCTACAGAAAACAAACCATTCTTAGTATAGAAACTTTAAACTGAATTCATTACTACAAAACAGATAAAGCCGAGCACCAAAGAATTATCAATTAAAGCACGTAATGTAACTTTACAGTAACGAACCTGACAGGCATGTGCTGTTTTGTAAGTTTTACTCATCTATAAATTCAGACCAATTATCCTCAAACGACTCTACCGTCCGAGAATTTCACACAATGTCAGTAAGGTCAGCATACAACTCTCTGTACCGGTAATAACCTCTAAGCTTGTGCGGTAACTTCTTCATGATGTGCCAGATGCACCAACGGTGGCATGTATCGGGTAGGGTCTTTCTAATTGCACCGAACATGGATCTGCATTGATCGGTGATGATCCCCTGTGGAGTAGTTCCTATGCACTTCACCCATTGGATGAAAACCCACTCATAACTTGGAGTTTTCTCATTTTCTAGCAAAGCACAGTAGGGTCGACTTATCATGGTGGTTGACACTGACAAACAACACAAATAGTAATCCATGCCTACACGCAAAACAACCACGTATAAGAAAATCCAATCATGACCGTAAGAAAAAAAATTAAAAGCCACCAACATAACTACGTCATACCTGTTTGTACTGTATGTGCTATCAAAAGGCACTATGTCTCCGTAATATTCATACGATGCCTTGCACCTTGCATCCACCCATACTGCACTCCTAAACTTACACTCCTCGTCCAAATTCACCGCGTATAAGAAGTTCGGATTTATGTCCTTCATTCGTGTGAAGTAGTTCATCATCTCCCTAACATTCGCATTCATGTTGCTGGTTCGGAGTCTTGATGTAATATAGTTTCTTAAATCTTTTTCTGAGAAGCCTATGTTTGATGGCCCCCCAGCCTCATAGCCAATATTAGAAATGTCTTGTTTGGTCGAATTCCAGCCTCATCATTATCCTCAATCACGCACTTTGCATGCATGGTTAGCTCCCTATACTCATGGTAGTGCACTGCCTTTTTCACTGAACATGGGTGCGTGTGCCTCAACTCAACCTTGAAGAAAACCCACTCTTG
>NC_029789.2:129121351-129128420 GCF_000816755.2 Arachis ipaensis
TCCACCGTTTTTTTTTTTTTTTTGCTGAACATGGGTGCAAGTGCTTCAACTCAACCTTGAAGAAAACCCACTCTTGTTTCTCCCTATCAAACTTCACATATATCCTTGCCTTGCACCCGGCGGCTAAAATCGTATTCTTCCGTCTTGGTGCTTTAATACGAGACCCGCGGAAACTGTCCCAATTACAGTGGATAGCTTGATTAATGGGTTACTTTGTGATCTTGTCACATGTTGTCCTTATCTTAGTTGCAAATCCGACTTTCTTTGCGTAGCTAACATAGAATTCATGAGCTAGTTGCAACTGTGCAAACCGGATTCCAACTCTTGGTATTTTGTTTTCCCGAAAGCAACTATGATCCGGTAACTACATTTTAGTTGAAAACAAACATCACTTAATGCCATTAATGGTCAAATCAAACATGCGATTCATGAATACACAAAATTAAACTAGAGTCTAAATCTCATAACCAAGATCCATCTCTTCACTTCCAACCTCAATAACATCTGATAGTTGCATAACCTACAATCGCAAAATAAATGCACAAATTCAAACAAAAAAATTAATTAGTTAGACCCTAACTAAATATCATGTACATAAATATCACCTAATTATAGTATTTGACTTAATAATAATAAAACTATTAGCTGGATTTTTTATTCAATATACTACACTAATAACGTTCTAGCGGGGCTATGGACTTCATGCACGGGAACATGGCTGATTGCTCATTAAGGAGCAAGGTTTCCAATGTAGCCAAATCTTATGCTTATACATGTAAGGTAAATTTGCTTCCATAAATACATACATTCATATATGATAGTGCAAAATGTAACTAGTTTCAGCCAACATCAAATATGTATGACATGATTCATTATCACATGCAAATTCTTCATATGTATAATCATACAATGAATTTAATACTAGCACAAAATTGGTTGCATCAGGAATGATTATGTTGCATCTAGTTAAGCAGTTAAAATAAAATAGAACACTCCATTTGCACCAAGTGTAATCAATCAAAATCATATGGAAATAACCATCCGTTATCAATGCTTCAACATATATTTCTTACCTTATTGGATTGCTCACCCTCCACGACGCAATGGTTGGCAACGTTGTCATGTGAATTTGATGAATTGTCGTTACCGACGGAAGATGGAATACAACATAGCAGTTCAGCGAAATTGCACTCTATTTACGATCTTCCGAGGGGTGATAGACGTATCAAAGAAAACACACTTGTGACCTTTCTATCTTGCGAATGACGACGTCGGGAGAGAGAAACACGCTGACTGCAAGGGAGGGGCTGCACGATTGGGGCGATGCGGGACAACAGGAACGACGCAAACAATCAGATGGTGCTGCTGAGCATTAGCATTTGCACATGTCGGTGTCACCCAGATCTATGTCGGACGGCGGTTGGTATTTGTGGCGGCGCAGCACCGGTGAGAAATGAGGAGACCGGGCGAGAAGGAGGTAACAACAAATAGGGAGAGAAAGGTCGTTTTTGTGTTTAGGTAACTGACGGGAATTCTAATTTCCTTCAAATTTCAAATTAGAAACTATCAAAAATTAATTAATTGATTATAATTTGAATTTAATTTCAATTTAACCACATTGTACACACTGTACACTACATACATTGGCTCCTAATATTTTCTCATTCTGATATTATCTGTAAGGTGCAACCCACCCACTTGTAGATATTATTTGTTCCGACACTCTATGTCTCACGATTTTGTTTTTGATAGTTGGAATGATGGCAAAATTTTTTACTCTCTCCCGTTAAAATAAATCCACAAAAAAGAGGTCTCTATATTTTTATAAGACATGTTTTGCTTCGTCTCTCTAATTGATATGAAACCCTAACCCCCTAATGAAGCCCAATATCTAAGTCTCACCATTTTATTCTTAATGACAAAAATAATGGCAAAATCCTCTATATTCACGTATTAAAATGTTAAAAAAAAAGAGGTTCTAACATCTGTATAAGACATGTTTCCATTGTTGTCAATTTCTTCTCTCATATATGTAATGTTGTGTTTTTCGGTCCAACTTAATCAGGTTAATTTTTTTGGATATGAAATTTAGGTGCGTGTAACGCAACATTATGGACGTTAGGGGTATTATACTCTCTTCTGACGGCGGTGAATTGATGGAAAAAAAATCGGATGGTCTGATTTCTTTGAGGAGAGAGAGGAACACAAATTGGACTGTTCGATTTGTGTTGAGCAACCATATTTTGGCTAGGAAATCGGACCCACCAATTTCATGCATACAAAACAAAGTTTTTTTGGCAAAGAAAATCAGACCCACCTATTTCATGCATGCAAATTTTTTTACTATGACGTAACTCTAATCGGACTGTCTAATTTAGGTTCTACAAAAATTTGAAACGGTAAAAAAGGCGGTCGGATGGTCTGATTTTAATGTTTATATCTAACCCACTAATCGAGCTCTCCATTTCATCTTATTCTTCTCACAATCTTCAAATCTTCTGAAGCTCCTCTCTTCTCCTTCTCTTCTTCTCCATTGTTTCAAAAAATTAAAACCAAAGTTACGAGTGTTCAATGTGAGTATATTATCATGGATGATAGAGTTATCTTAAAATTATATTATCTTGGACATATTTTATTACAAACATCTGAAAGAGTGAAATTTGTATGTGAAAATCTATTAGATATTATTATTCCATTCACATTATCATTTGAAGAACTAAAAGATGTGATTTGTCAGAAGATGCATTCTCAAAATCTAGGAGAGTGTCATATATTTTGTATAGATATCATATATCTGTATTTGGTGGGTTCGTTCAATTTCAAACAAAATACGTGACCGATGAAGCGAGCATGCAAGAAATATTTTCAGTATATCTTGAAAGTCGGTCCCGAATATCGTTGTATATTGAGTTCGAGCAATCTGCAGAGGACCTAGATATTGAATTGGAAGATTATAACAGTGATGGCGAGGAAGAGTTTGAAAGTAACTATGAGGTCGTTGATTCGGGTGTAGATGAAGGTCAAGATGACAACACTATGGCAACAGATGTGGCGGATGTGGCAAATGTACTGGCAAACCAGCATCCGTTTGAAGAACCGACTTTCATGCAGTTGTTGAATTTGGAGGTCATGCATGCACCGGAGTTTTCTCAATATATAAATACAGGTATGTAATAATTTTAAATTATGATTTATACATAGATAAAATATAGCATATAATTACCTGTTTAATTTTTATTTATCAAGTATTATGTATGTTGAGGAATTTATTATTTCGCATTCTTGTGTGGTTATTAATTTATTAAATAGTATTTGATGATGGTATTTTATTAAATACCATTTGATGACTTAATTTATTAATTTATTAATTTTTGAATGATTTATACTTGATTTATAGATCATAGATAGATTTTATTATTAAGACACGTATTTAAGAATTATTTATCAAAATATAAATTTTGTGGTGTGATTGCAGCAGAGTTTCCTATTCTGACGGATGGTAAATTCACCATGGGAATGAAATTCAGTTCTAGGGAGGCAGTGATTAAGGCGATGAAAGATTATACCATCCTTAGAGGTATAGATTATCAAGTGCATAAGTCGGAACCAATGACATTCTATGCTAAATGTACCCAATACAGCTGTGATTGGCTAATCAGGGTTAGCAAAATATCCAGGAAGTACTGCTGGGAGATAAGGAGATACAATGTTAGTCACACCTGTACTAAGGTCACCATTTCTAAAGATCATTCGAAGATGGATTCCAACACAATTACAGAAGCAATAAAGCCGTTGGTAGAAGTTGACCCGTCTATAAAGGTGAAATTAGTGATTGCGGAAGTACAGTCGAAGTTTAACTACACCATAAGTTATTGCAAAGCATGGTTAGCAAAACAGAAGGCAGTGGAGTCAACTTTTTGGAGGTTGGGAAGCTTTGTACGAAGCTCTGCCCATATGGTTTGAGGCCATGTATCACAAGGAGCCATCAGCAGTCGTTCATTTTGAAACAATGCCTGTGTACCAGGAAGGATGACTTGGTTCCTAATATCCGTGTACTACACCGAATCTTCTTGAGTTATTACCCTTGTATTAGAGCATTCAAACATTACAAGCCAGTAGTGCAGGTAGACGAGACTCATTTGTATGGAAAATATAAGGGTTGTTTGTTGGTTACAGTTCCACAGGATGACAATAACAACATCGTGCCTATTGCATTTGCGATAGTAGAGGGAGAGACATCTGAGGTTTGGCACTTTTTTCTTAGTAACTTGCGACAACATGTGGTGACACGTGATGGTATGCGCCTTATCTCCGATCAGCATGAATCCATCAGGTCAGCTATTGCTCATAGTAACGGAGCTTGGTCTCCTCCCAGAGCTTGGTCTCCTCCCAAAGCTTTCCACATGTTTTGTATCAGGCACATAGAGTCCAACTTCTTGATAAAGTTCAAGGCTCCATACCTGCAGAAGCTTATCGTCAACATCGGTAAATTTGCATAAAACGAAGTTTGTTATTGTTATAGTTACTATTATAGTGAATTTTGTTTATAGTTGGCCTTTTTTATCACAGGATATTCGAGGACGGTTCGCAAGTATGAGATACATTATCAGCGATTATGCGAGCGGGGTGAGGCTTATATTAACTGGCTGGATCGGATCCCACGTGAATAGTATGATTTGGCATTTGATGGTGGATACCGATGGGGTCATATGACTACCAATCTAGTAGAATGCATCAACTCGGTCTTAAAAGGGGCGTGCAATCTTTCAGTCACTGCACTTGTTAAAGCAACGTTTTATAGACTTAATGAATTGTTCACCCGAAAAAGAGTCAAGGCTAAGGCTCGTATTAATGCAGGACATTATTCTCTGAGCTTGTGACCTCCAAATTGCATGCGAATCAGCGAGCAGCGGGGAACATCCAGGTTAGTTGCTTTGACAAACAGAATGAGGTATTCGAAGTACGTGAGATTCCCAATGGTGTGGAGTATGCAGTTGACCTACATCGACAATGGTGTGAATGTAGTGAATTCCAGGTAGACCGGCTTCCATGTCGACATGTATTTGCTTGTTGTGCAAATCAGTAGCTAGATTGGCAACTATATGTTCATGATGTTTACAAGATGGACCAAGTTCGAAGAGTATACAGAGCTAGGTTTAGGCCACTAGGAAATCCCACAACATGGCCTCTTTATCATGGACCTCGATTTGTAGGTAATCTGTTCCTCAGACGAGTAGCCAAAGATCGCCCGAGGATGACCCGTTTCTTGAATGAGATGGACACTCGAATATTGCGTGGTCTTAGGCGTTGTAAGCAATACGGGGCTGAGGACCACAGCCATAGCAGATGTCATCAACGTCGTGGTGCAAGTGCTGGTCCGGCCACCCAATAGAGCTCCCATCTAAATTGCATTTCGTTTGTCATGTTATTGTATGACTTTGAATTTTTATATATTGTTGGTACATGTCGTTTGTGATATTATTTTATGACTTTGGCATTTTTATATATTGAATCGAAGTGGTTCTTAGTTGGATCATAAAGTGAATTCACATAGTTAATGACATAAAGTGAATTAACATAGTCATCATCATAGTCCAACAAACAACAAACAACAAACACATTCTAACTAAAACAATCCAATAAACACATTATTTTCTCATCGCTCACTTTACGTCTTTGTATAATTTTTTACACTTCTTTACAACCCTGTTAAAAGCTGATAAGGTAAATCGATTAGCGCTCCGATATGGAGGATCGACTCTAAGATTGTATCATTTTCCTTTTTCACCTGTGGTTGTACCTATGAAAATAAGACACATTCAATAACCAACTAATGAAACCAAAAATATCATCAAGTAGTATTCTATCAAAATGAATATAGCCAAGAAATTACTTTACCTCCAATAGGCGTTGGATCATCATCTTGACCGGCTGGATCATCATCATCGTCGTTATCCTCATCCTCATCCTCATCCAAATGGTCTACCAGGTAGTCATCAGCCTCATCGTCAACTTCCTTATTGCTGTCCTGAATTAGACCCATTGGAATACGACGTGGGTTCCCGCTCTGTATGATCCCTCCCGTGGCATCATCACTCCTCCTCGAGTCAACAGAAAGTATACCTCCAGAATTTCCAGAGGAAGTGCGAGGTCGAGGTCTCGAATCCAAGGACAATTTACCTGAAGCAATATCACTCGGGTGCGCGCTCTGGTCAGTGGAAATGTCTCCGCAATTACTTAGATGTGAGTGACCTGGCACAGGAGCTATGAATCCAAGCAGCTGACTAAACAAACCTTGATCCCCTGATTCAAACTGCGGGACACTCCAATACTGTTGATGTAATGGGACTGATGGTGTAAAATAATCCACAGAATGCGTGTCAGGAATATATAGTGTAAAATGCTCAGGCTCTTGTTGTGCTTGTGTTTGTGGCAGTGGTGGTGATGATAGTTGCTCTTGTTGATTCTCCTGATTATGCACAGGATTGTCCTCTTGATTCCCTTACAATACGAGATCTGACAAATGCAAGTGGGCACCATATGTACTTCGGTACTATTGCATGTAAATTTTTCAAAGGATGCTGTGAAGGCACCAGGGGCTCAACAAGAATATGACTACCTGGGAAACGTAATAAAAACCATCTCTCGATCAGAGCATTAACCAATGCCGACTGATATTGGACAATTCCAATCTGAAAAACATGATAAAAATCAGTCTCCCATAAATGCCCTTCCACAATTTGATTGTACAGATCCGGCGGCATTAAGTGGTTACAGTGCAACATCCGTAAACCCTACAAAACGTAGCCATATATCACATTAAATAAAGATAACCATTTTTAATTAACAAATTAAATTTAACAAAATCAAATTTTTATTATCACATAACCAGTAAAACATAATCATATTAACAACTATATTATTAACTACTCAAAATATACTAAATCTATTTTACAAAAAATTCACATTTATATTTATTAGATTCTAATAATCATCAATAAGCCTCAAATAAATCTTAAATATAAATCTAATTATTTTATAATAATAATTCTTATTCCTTATTTTCAAT
>NC_029789.2:129128456-129129618 GCF_000816755.2 Arachis ipaensis
ATTTACCAATAATCATAAATAATTTATTAAATTCATATTTAAAATTTAGTATTACTAACATAATTCATGACCTAAATTATACTAAATTTATTCGGTTTCCATTCTTCATGGTATTATAACAATAATATATCTTAATTAATTCACTTCCAACAATTATTATATTTAAACAATTTTAAAATTTTTACTTCTAACATAATAAACAAATATTCTTAAGTAACTATTCTAACAACACACAACAACAAATCATTAATTTTTAATTAAATATCTAAATAATATACTCATAATAATAATAATTAATTATTTCCACTTCTAACATAATAAACAAACATTCTCAAGTAATTATTCTAACAACACACAATAACAAATCATTAATTCTTAATTAAATATCTAAATAATATACTCATAATAATAATAATTAATTCAATAATTTTTTAAATATCTTCTAAATTTATTTTATTTTATTGACTATTTTTAACAATTAATAATAATTATTTTATCATACCTATAATCTTAATAATAATTATTACTACAATATTTTTACTAATCTCTAACATTATCATTATTATTTTTATTAAATCAAAATATTTGATAATAAAAACTTATATAATTAAGATAATCAAGATAATTAACAATGTAAAATTCTGGATGATTGACGTCTTTTATTTTACGTCTTCTTAACATTATTGAAGAAAGGCTTGTGATGATGGTCCAATTTTTCCTCCTAGATCCAATTTCTACATCAACAATGGGAGAAGTGAAGAGTAGATGGGGTTGGGAGTGAGTGAGGCACTAGTGAGAATGAGAGTGAAAGGGATGGAGGTTGTTTACTGGGAATACAAGCAGGGACTGGGAAGCGGTGCATGTTTGAGGTGTGACATGCAGTAGGCAAATCGGACGATTCGATTTGTATACCTGCGATGTGTGTAATCGAACCATATAATTTGTTAATCGCAGTCGTCACACTCTGATCATGCACCATACACTTCAATAAATGTGCTATACACCACTCCTATCCTAATATCAAAATAAATAAAAAAAGTGACTTAATTAACAATTACTTGGATCGTATATTCATTTTTTTTCCCAATACAACAACAATAATATAATAATAATAAAAGATTTAACGAAAAAATACACAATAACATGTGATACACGTCAAAGT
>NC_029789.2:129129636-129131591 GCF_000816755.2 Arachis ipaensis
AACTTTTCATAATATGCCGAATCAATTTTATTTTTTATTTCTCCATATTATTTCTCTACATTTTTCCCTCTCGTCGTTACGACAAATCTTACATTGAAATTGTTTGGTATACGACATAACTTTGGTATACTAACGTTAACATTGCACAGAAAATTAAAGTAAATAGAAGCCAGGTTTCATTTTACCTGCTCAAGAATATAATATGCATAACTTAACTTAATTGATGATAGCATTGATTATGCTGCCAAATCAGTTAACATACAAAATTTAGGTTTGATCTTGCTGGTTCGACTTTTATAAGAGATATGATCATTTTGCCACTAAGCCATTTACAAAGATATCATGTCTATAAGTTAATAGTAAGATCTCATCATTTTATAGTTTCTGGTTAAACTACCAATATTAATTTAATCTTTGGAATTTACAGTTCTAAAAAGAAAAGGATTTTCGGATTTGGCTAATAATGTATTGATTTACCTTGAAATAAAGTTTTTTAAATAATTTTTATCTAACTAGTTTCCTAATAATATTAATTAAGAACTTACAAAAAAAAAATTAATTTACTATAGAATTTTAAATTTTTTTATGGATTGTTTAATTTGTTAAGACACATATTAGGAAAATGTTCGTTTATTTTAATTTATGCGTATATAACTTTTAACTAGCTACTTTATGAATATATAGTACGAACCAATTAAACTAATAGTTAATAATAGAAAAAAATTTAGGAAGAATTTCTTAATACTCAATTTTATGAAGGATTGAATTCTAAATTTTTTGAACATAGAATTCTAATATCATATCATGAAATTATTCATATCAAAAGTTTAAACTGATAGAAAGAGACAACATAAATAACTATATCTCTAACAAAATTTTCTTTAATTAGTTTCTTCTATTCCTATTCTTATTCAAGAGTTTTGTCATTTATTTGATAAATAACCCAAGAAATGAGGATATTGATGTTTTTGTTTTACATGTTTATTATTATTTTTGCTAATAAAATTGTAAAATTATTATGAAATATTAAGTAAGCGAGTAAGAGTAACGCTTTGTAAGTAGTTGTTTGAGTATGTTATATATTATTATAGTTGTAAGAGTAAGAATAAGAATAAGAATAAGAATAAGAATAAGAATAGTAGGAAGATTTAAGAAGAGTTATAATGATGGGAGGAGATTTTGCTTTGGAATGGCTGCCATGAATGATCATTGTCATGGGCCATGTACGATGAGCTTTCCACGGTTTCAGTGTGTATTTGAGCGCCAAAAACATATTATTGACTGCTTCATTTTTACTACAAAAAGAAGCAAAAGATTGTATTGGGAAACTCTTTCAATTGGTTCATACTGTACATTCCTTCTCTCAATTCAACTATATATATAAAGGTATATATCTCTATTTTATAAAGCCAAAAACATATATCTCTATATACTTTGAGGTAGCCTCCCTGTATTATTATTGTATTTTTTTTTTTGTATAAATTATAATCTTATTGGATGGAGTTTCAATACAATTACTATTTGTAACAAGTAGTATAAAATCTTATTCCTCTGTTTTTATCCATCCATATTTACTAGCAGTGTGTCCATATATATATATAGGATTATATATAAATGTGTAATAGTTTTGGTATCAGTAGCATGTACATGGGTTACTCGTTTTATATATACATTTGGTCAGACTACAGTATAATAATTTGATTAATTCCTCCATTCGTTTTGATCACATGTTATCATATGATGAGGAAGTTTTAGATTCTTAAGAGCATCCAGAAGTCCTTCTTTTCACTATGATTTTATGATAAGAAATATATCTGTATTAAGAAAGTTCGTTGGTTTCTCCAAAATCTTAAACTATTAAAAAAAAACGTATAAATAGTTATATTTTTAATATAATTTTATGTAAAAAAAAATTTTAAGCTTGTATAAATTTTTATAATATTTTTTATTTTATT
>NC_029789.2:129131931-129133929 GCF_000816755.2 Arachis ipaensis
TAAAAAGAGATAATATAAATGATTATATCTTTATATTTTTTTTAAATAAGAGCCTCTTTTTATATTTGTTTGAATTTTATGTATGTTTTCTTTTATCTTTTTATTTGTCTCATGTTATTTATTTATTTATATATTTTTTACTTCACCAAAAATCAAACTCTAAACCTTTCGAATATAAAACTCTCATATCATGTTATAATACTAGTTCTCCTAAAAACTTCAACTAATAAAACAAGACGATATAAATTGACATATCTCTATATTTTCTTTCAAGAAAAATCTCTTTAAATTTACTTAAATTTTATATAAATTTTTCTTTTAACATGAATAGTTATACATCTAATATTTGACTTACAATAAAAATTTTAATGTAATTACAGTGAACATCATTTCGAATACAAGTTTAATTTGTGTTTGATATATATTTGTATTAACGCTATGAGTTTTAGTAAATTTACAAAGCTTTTTTAAATTCGAAGGAAAACCTTATCATTATATTAAAGGTCGAGTGATATATTAGAAGAAATGATCGATATAGCGTAAACTATTATTTAAGTTGCAAAAGAGTGTCTTAAATTTAATGTCTCCAAATTGATTTCTAACGAATATTAGATCAGGGGAAAAAAAATATGCATGTACATAATGTCTCCATGTAATAATGTGTTTGTCCTTACATTTAAAAGTTTTTATTTGTATGTGATAAAAATTTATATTATTATTAATTTTCAATACAATGACAAAAAAATATTACATTATATATCGATTGAAATTAAAAAAAATCAAGTTTGCACAAAGAAAAAAACAAACATACAAATAATAATAATAATAATAATAATAATAGTTAATTATTTTTAAAATTACTATTGTTCTTAAAACAAGGATAAACTAACTTTAATGAAGCGAGTTAAAATACCAAATGCAACTTTTTTCTTCTTACATAAAATAATTGTTTCAGTAAAAAAATTTAACCATAAATATTATAGAGTATCAACTTTGTAAATTGTTGAATAATTACTTAATTGAAAGATAGATATTATCTATACCTATGTATAAAAAAAATTATGGTGGTTTAATTTCAATGTTTGTTTTCTCACAATTTTGCTGTTTGCCGCCTCTCACACCATTACAGTGAAAAATCGAAGTTATTCCATTTGAGTTATATATGATATTATTAGGTTCTTTAACTATTGATATTCTTTTTAGCATGTTAATTAAATTATTAGAAACTTGGTTAATATAGTTTGGTGAAAACTCAAGTACAGTTGACTTCACGTGAAGTTGATAGTCGAGAGCCGTTAAATAAAAATTTATGCCAAATCAGTCAAATCATCTAACGGCTCTCAGTTATCAACTTCACGTGAAATCGACTGTATCTGAATTTCCATCATATACTTTAAAGTTTAGATATCTAAATATATTTATGTTAATTTTTTTTATTATCTTTTTATATTATTTTTGCTTCACTATTAAAATTTTTTAGATTCATCACTGGCCCAAATTCATAACTCTCTGCTATTGATTTCTGTTTAAATATGTTAGTGGAGCACGAAATTTGTTTGGATTAGGAATATGAAGCATTAAAAAATTTAAAATTAATAAAATTTGTCAATCTAAAATTCTTCAAAAGCTAATTTAGTGTGTACCTTAAATTTAACTTTATTAGCAATAATGTTAGAATAAAAGTGAGTGCACATATTTTTATTATATTTTTGGTGCATCTGACAGCATGCATGTGCAAGTATATCGATTTTCCCTTGGAGGATTAGGGTTCAGTATCTGAATTTGGAGGTATGTTGGTTAATTGTCATATCATGGTTGTTACAACTTTGGAAACCAGTTGCTAATAGCTTGGGCCCTTATAACAATAACCACACTCATATCAAATACGGGCCCAGGTTTTCAGATTATATATATTTCAATGTCTCATTTAATTTAGCCATTTATCATTTAGATCATTTGTTTTTAAAATTTAAGTTGATAAAAATATTTAGTTTATAG
>NC_029789.2:129135178-129135658 GCF_000816755.2 Arachis ipaensis
ATAAGTAATTAAATTTTGACTGCATAAACATAACGTCTTATTAAAATTAAAAATGAATGGTGACTGGTGACTGGTTAAATGGTTGGACTAGTCAATTTTGAAAATATGTGTTTTTAGTTAATTATGCTAGGTGTATAAAAAATTAATCACCAATCAATTATTACACATAAATACATATTTGACATCTCATAAAATTTATACTACTNATAAGTAATTAAATTTTGACTGCATAAACATAACGTCTTATTAAAATTAAAAATGAAAAAAAGATGGTGACTGGTTAAATGGTTGGACTAGTCAATTTTGAAAATATGTGTTTTTAGTTAATTATGCTAGGTGTATAAAAAATTAATCACCAATCAATTATTACACATAAATACATATTTGACATCTCATAAAATCTTTACATTATACTACTCTAAGTAATTAAGTTTGATTATTTTACTATATCAAATTTCATTATTCTTGTGATTGATTATT
>NC_029789.2:129136011-129139906 GCF_000816755.2 Arachis ipaensis
TAATAATAATAATAATAATAATAATAATAATAATAATAATAATAATAATAATAAAGGGTAAAAAAAACGATTTTTTTTCATTTGAACAAAATTTAAGTAAATTCAAATTCAGTCAATCCATTAAAACTAATAAGTCATATGTCAAGGTTCAATGAACACTTAACCAAATGCTTATAAATTGCCTATTAAAAAAGCCTCTCACAATGACAATGAATTCAAACTTATATTCTTGTAAAATTGTTTTAAATCTTTATCATTTATGCCAACTTTCAAAAAAAGAAAAAAAAATCGATAAATACAATGTGGATTTAACATATACGGCTTAATGACAACTCTCAATATCTTTTGTACTCTACTAGTCTCTAGGGACGAAAGGTTCCTCACATAATTTTAAAATTAAAAAGTATAAACTTATAGTGTTTTCCTAAAACTAGTTTTGACAAATTAACAATAACAAATACCAAAATTTAATTAATTATATTTTTTAAATTTTAAATTATAAATAATTTAAAAGAAAAAGCAGAGATAGGGAGACTCAAACCCACAATCTCTAAATGAGTATAAAAAGATTATGCCATTTGAACCATAGCTCATTCGCTTTTTAATTTTTTTTATCGAAGATAGGAAAACTCGAATCCGCGATCTTTTAAGTAAGTATAGAAAGACGATGTCATTTGAGTTATAACTCGTTGGCAAAATTACTTTATTCTTAAAAAACTTAAAACAAATATATGTATATATAGCAGTTAGATAGTTATATATATCTAACCTATAACTTTCATGTATGGGATACCTGAACCAGTGGCAAGAATCATTATATTTTTGATGATGTTCTTGTTTTACTTTGATGTTCTTGCCATTATTCTAGGCCCCTACTGATGGATGCATGTGGATTGGTACGAAGAGATGAAAGGGGGCTCCAAGAGAATTAAGTTGGAAGAATAAGACACACACCAGCCTCATCCATGGCTCCATTTTTAGCCTCATCAACCTCATCACTCATATAATACTCGCATCATCAAACACATACATATAACTGAAATTTCATTCAGATCTTGCATGTGCACTGTAATCATTCCATCAAGATCTATGCATCCCAGCGAATCCAAACTTCATTGTTCTCATTCTCAATTTATATATTTATATATCACCTAGGATCATATGGAATCACTCTAGGTTTAATTTATATATAATTCTTTGTAGCATATATATTGATTTAACTCTTCAATCATAATAATCGATAACATAGATAATAATCTAGAATAATTGTTACTAACATATTTTTTTATTAATATGAAGTTTTATTGAGATAATTAAAGTATACATTTAGAATCCAATAAAGATATTTTTCTGCGAAAATTATACAGAAAAATGTTCAATAATATAAAATTTATCTAAATTCAGAAGACTAATATCGTTTGATATTAACTCTCCTATAATCATATATCGATGTATTTCCTTGCAATATTTAAGAAAAAAAAAAGCTTACAATTCAAAAAGTATCAAATAAATTTAATTGAGTATAATATAAATATGAATTCCATAATTTCACCTTTTTCAAACTTTTGCATTTTGATTTTTTTTTTTTTAATTCTGTTTTTTACACCCAATTAGATTTAGTTGTTGAACAATTCAAAGTTGCATAAAATAAGCATAACTCATCTTGCAAATGATCAAAATCGAGAAAATTGCATAAATAAATAAAAGATGAATCAATTTTACTGAATTGTAATTTTTTTAAATTGGTTATATTTTGATTCTATATTTACTTTATATAGATTGTTATAGGATATACAAATTTTAAAATTTATACATAAATCGCTAGAGGATATAGAATTTTATGTATAAAACACTATAAGATGTAAAAATTAATGTGAAAATTGGCTACCATCATAAATTACTACAGAATCTATCCGTTTATATGCTTTCTTTTATTTTAATTTGTTCTCTTTATTATCTTATACTATCCCTCTAATTTAATATCTATCTATCATTTTATGATATGATAAAATTATAATTGGATAAAATTAATTAATTTTTATTTATTTATGTAATTTGTACAATCAAAATCCATCACATCAATATCCGTTGAAGTGACAACAAACTATACATGCGGAAATACAGTAAAAGTGATTTGATAGATGCATGCATAGCCATGATCATAGTAATTATTTGAATTTGCACAGATCTTGTTAGCTAGATGCTTCATATATACCCTATCCAGTTCTGCTTCTACTTGTATTTGATGTAACTCGTTAAAGTACTTTGATCCTTTCCTTGAAATATTGTAACTCATCTTTGTGTACTTAAGTGAAAAATACAAGAAAGCTATATAAGGAAAAATATTATGTGGCACATGATTAAAAAGGCAATGTTACTTATTTCAAATGAAAGTGGGGTATTTATGCAGAATTTATTAAACAAAATAATAAATTAGGATACGATATATTGAATTTTCTTTAGTGGTATAAAAGAAGTGTTGTGTAACTAAGAAAAAGAAAATGAAATATCCATAGAATAAAGTAAAGTATTTGCTTAGAGATAAGCAATTAAAAAATTGAATTATATATATAACTGTGATGTAAGATTGCTTGTAATTAATAATCTCTTTTGGATTTTGATGCGTAAATTTTGCATAGACATTTTTTTATTGTTTTATTTTATACTTAAATTCTTTTAAGTAAAGTGACAAATAAATTTTTAAAAATTTACACTTTAGATAGATTAGTTTTTTAAAAAAAATATCAATAAAGTTCTTTAAAATAACAGATATAGACACACTATTTTTAAATTAGTCTCTATAATTAGAGTAAAAGTTTTTAATTTAAATTAACTTATCCATATTGACTATCTTAAATTGATATTTTTTTGAAAGATTAACCTTTCCAAAATATAAATTCTCAGAAATTACTTTGTCACTTTACTCAATTATTTTTTTTTAAATCAACAAAAGATATTTATTTTTTAAATTCTAATACAATATCAGAATTATTTATCTAAAAATTCAAATTAATAAATAGAAGTATATCAATGATTATATCTAGCAATTTCCATTTTTTAGTCATATTTTGGGCAGCTAAACTATTTGCTCCAAGTTCTAGATATATATGAATTTCAGCAATTCCTCTATTATTTTTCATTATACACAAATATTGAACACTTACAACAGAACCTAACACAAAAAAGTATTCAACTCTAGAGATATTGACTGAAATAGTTGTAATGCAGAATTTACAATTATATTACCTGACACTCTTTTTGGCTGCTCCCACCAACACTACACATTTGTTCCAGGCCACTTTACTAAAACTCAGCTATTCCATTATTCAGAGTTGTAAAGATAGATGTAGATTAAAAAATTGTGATGGTCATAAATGATTGGCAGAGATATCCAGTGTGGTCCTTAAAGGGGAGTGCATGAAGAACCTTCAACTTATCCAAAATCGCAACATAGCTAATTACCCTTTGTGTATATGCTTATGTATTTCTTACTGTGGGATGTCATTGTTGATAGCTGGAAGTAGAAGTCTTATTTATCATCAGAATGAATGAAAATATCGTGTTGAGGAATTTTGGTTTGTTGGACCTTTGATATGGATACAAAATACGTAGTGCAAAAATGGTTATAATAGTTGTGGCCTTGTGGGTATATGTTCAGAAATTATTATAACAAAATACGTAGTTACAAGAATATTATGACTACTTGGCCGCAAGGATGGCAAAAAATTTTAGGAGATTACAGGACCTGCAAAATTTCTATGGAGATGGGGATCCACCCCACGAATAAATAGGACTGGGCGGAGATTGAAATAATTGCACCATGGGAATTTACGAAATTTCTGCAAAAAAAATTCACTTAAATATCCTTATATATATAAGTTATGTACGCAACTCT
>NC_029789.2:129139955-129145719 GCF_000816755.2 Arachis ipaensis
AACTCTAATTATTTTATTTTAATTTATATGTAAAAAATTGTATGGATATGTTATTATGTTAAATTTGTGTTTAAATTATGTTTGATTTGATATATCTAATTGAATTATATAAGATTTTATTATAATTGTGTTAATTTTTTTTAAAAAAAATAAAACTTAATAATATCGAATTTTTCATAGATACCCACGGGTATCTTGCCTTTCGAGTGGGAAGGGATAGGGGCATTTTAGTAAATGTAGGTACAAGCTGTATTGAGTCGTGTATAAATTCTCATAAATATAAATATAAAGTATGTGCTTTTGTGCACAAATTCCTGTAAATGTTGCAGAATATTCACTGACCAAGTGGTGGCCTAAAATCCTAATATCTACTTTGTAACATTGCTGTGTAAGGGGTTTTTTTGGAAAAATGTAAGGTTTGGGGAAGGTTTTTCAATTTTGAGAAATGAAAGGGTGCTCCCTTTTCTGTGAGAAACCTTGGTCTTTCAATGGCCGGAAACAAAGGCTGAAGAAACAAGGATGCTTTAATCATTGAGTAACATTCGCTGCTTTGTTTTCTTGAAAAAAATGATGTTCAAACAATGATTGTAATGTGGATTATTCGAATGAAATTAATTGGGCAGGGGAATTAACGAATGGAGTTAAAAAATTGCATATCGTAAGCATAACATAAGTGAGGTTTAAGGCTATGAAGCAGTAAAATAGTGGGTGCAGAACGCAGAAGCTAGCTACCTCTGATACACATAACAACATGCAGTATGCAGTTACACTTGTTTAAGAAGATGAGAGCAAAATCATTGTTTAACAAGATTGATTTGATGGCCATTGATTTGTGCAAATGAAATAAAGTATCATGAATCATGATCACCCACTTATTCATCGTCCAAGGCTAAATAAATAATGATGTAACATCATTCTCAGTTTCTCACAACTTAACTATACCAAAAGTATTTTACTCTAGCATTTTACAGAATTAAAATGGACCCAATAATGGGATATAAATATAATTTTTCACAGAACTGTTCAACTTTTATTTATCCCACAAAACCTTATAGACATACAACCACCTATCAAAAGAAATCAAATCACCCAAATAACTTGCAGTTTATTATAGTAACCATAACTATGCATTCTCACTTTAATCAACAGTTATTTAAATACAATTTGTAACCAATGAAAAGAATAATGTACTTGTCCAAATTGAATTCAATGAAGCTGATCTTGGCTAAGTTCCCCTGACCTTGGTGGTAGAAATAGTCCTGTTTATGGATTGAGTCTTGCTATTAAGTCTTGCTGCTTTCCCTTCACCTTGGTCTTTCCTCGGTGCTGCTCTCGCTAGACTGGACGATGCTGTTCTTTCTGCAATTCTCCGCTGGCGCTCGAGCGCCAATTCTTCCATTCTCTTCCTAATTTCATCTTCCTATTTAACAAACACCATTGAGAATTAGATTTAGGACTATTCAATTGTTATCCAAAACAATAATATGCAAAGAAACCAAGATATAACATAATAGATATATAATCATTCGTATACTTCTCCTATCAGCTTAAGCTTTTGGGACAAGTGACTTTATCAGAGGTTTTGTATACCTGTTCCCGTTTGCTCTTTTGAACTATTGGTCTACTCGTGAGAGGTGTCCTTTTGTTCCTAGGTGTGATTTCAGGCCTGCTCTTCACGGACGATCCGCGAATACTCTTGGAATTAGGCTTGTCCTTCTCCAAACTCCTAGTTCCTGAAACTTTGCTTTTGGTTTTGTCATTCTCAGGAGTAACAGGAACATCCTTGTTGACATCAATAGAAGACCTTCTACAAGTTTCTGTGAAAGAGAAGTCAATTTCGTAGTCCATTGTCCTCGAAGCCTCAACAGAATCCAATCCAGAATCCCGTTGTAACACTACATAGAGGTCACTGGGCTCTTCCTCACGCTTCTGACTCGAAGCAGCCGTGTCGGCTTCCATCATGTTCGCGGAAACTAGATCTTCAACAACTATGTCTGTCCTCCATTGTGAATCAGAAGGACTATTATCAACCAACTGACCTTGTATCATAAAAGAATCATCAATGAAACTTTCTTGACTTCTTTTTTCAGCATGGGAGCTATCATTGACTGATGACAAAACACAATCACCATCAACTGTGGGAACAGGACTCCTGTTCTTATCCAAATTATCAACAATAAAACAATCATCTGCTGCTATGCTCTTTGTTACCAATGACGAATCGGCTACAAAAGTAGATAATGGATTGCCGAGTTCATTTCCGGTTTCTTTTAGCCTATTAGACATCAGCATCTCTTCTCCTATGCTGTCCCTCCTCTTGGTAACCGAACCACGGCTGTCTACATATTCATCCAGCTTGAATCCACCTTCATTTGCTCCATTTCTGTTGGCCACAATGAAGGAGTCACTCGGGACTTTAGGATTCTTCGGAACCTCTTTGAAGTCCATGTGTGGAGATGAACTAGAATATGGCATTGGTTCTATGGAGTTTCGCACCATAAGATGTTCATTGTGGACATCAATTGTTGGCTGCACCTTTTCTCCAATATCTTCATCTATCTTCAATAGGTTCTGGAAAGCATCCCAGTTGTCATTTTTGTTTCCTTCTTCAGATGCATTGCCTGAGTTTTCAGTGAGATCATGATCAGTTGAATCACTCGATTTAGTTAAACTGCGCCGAGAATGTGCTTTCTTTCCGTTAGCATGTTTTTCAACTTTATGAACCTTTTGCAAGGACTCAAGAGCAGCACCAACTTTCTGTTTGATGGCTTCTTCGCTGCCACCGTCATCACCATCATCTAAAGATGATTCATCAGAGCTTTCACCATCATTTCCATTTCTCCTTTTTGGAGTAATGTAGTTGATGTTACGAATCACAACAGTTCCTGAAGACTTTCTTCTGTTCTTTTTCCTTTTCAGAGCATCCTTCACCGAATGATTCGACTCCTGCTCTTCATCTGAATTAGACTCACTCCCTGAATCAGACTCGCTCGACTCGGTCTTCTCATCTTCATCTTCTTCATGCCCTTTCTTATTTGTTGATTTCTTCTTCTTGGTTTCTGATGGTTTCTGATTCATTGCCATGTCAGAAGACCATTGCATATTTCTTAAAAGGTGAGGAGGAACAGGCTGCATATTAGTCATAGGATATCCTTGGTATGGCGGCATTTGCTGAAGATTGTACATATATGGAGGAGGTACATTGTAAGGCCATGGCATCGGCATATGAACATTCGCCATGTGTGGTGGTTTCGGATCAGTTGAAGCCAAGTTCACATCTGCAGATTGTAGAAACTCGGTGTAAACTTCAATATAATATGGTAAAAGAAAATTGAAAAACAATAAAATGATACCTTCTTTTTTACCAGAATTTGGTGTTTCCAGTTCTCCAGCATCCTTAGTGCTATTATTCTCAATAGTATCGTTTGCTAGCACAATTCCGGATGTCTCGGAAAATAAGATCGCCGGAGGTAAGCATGATTGCATTGCAGCAACTTCTTTTATCCAAAGATCATCAGCATGCTTTTTGCTCCATAAATCCTTGAAGTTAATGCAGGCTTCCCTATAAGCATGTAAGAATCAGCTTTCTCTTAGTGCATAATAATACACAGAACCTTCTTAATATGCTAATCAATTCCAGTTCATACCTCAAACGCAATGCTCCAAATGCATTTGCAAAATGCATGAGATCATCAATACTGTTGATCTCAAATCCGGCAACTAGACCACGTGTATAGGCCATAGCTTGCTCTTTCCGGAGTAGTGCTATTCGAGACTCCAATAGTCGTTGCAGGGAGACCCTAAACGATATGGAAATTGAAAACTTAGGAACAAATTTAAAACTAGCAAAACAAAGAAGATTACACTTCAATTGAAGAGGTAGAAACTTACTTTGAGCTTTCCTCTTCTTTATTGTCAACATCTTCAATTACTCCATTTAACTGAAACAAATAACAAACATAAATCAATAGAATTCTTAGAGACTCTTAAGTAATTTTGACATACATGTTGGGAGATAAATACCTTTGCAGAATCACTCAACCTCCTTGTAATTCCATTGGCTTGTGGCGCGGTTCCTATACAAAGGAATTTTAGTAAGACAACTACTTAAGAAGTGCGGTTTCTTGGAATTCAATTCTATTCTAAGAACAATTACTAATCAATTCTCAAAGAAATATCTGCAAAACATGCTTGAAATTGCAGCTCCTAGCCATACCTTCATCGGAAGATGCAGTGGACATCGACAAAGCATTTGCTTGAAATGAACTTTCAATCTGCAGGATTTCTTTTTCAAGGCTGACGAACCTCTCCAAAATCGCAGGTGTGCTAACGAATCGCACAAATCTAAAAAAAATTGCACAGCATGTCTTAATACGATGAAGAAATTGGATTGATGTGAATTGGATGAAGGATATATAGGTCATGAACAGAGCAAAAAATGCACAACATGTCTTAATTTCCAAAGCCTCACCACTCTCCGGGGTAGACTACTTTCCAAATTATACTGTCGAAATAGTTTGAATCAAAGTATCCAACAAAAAATGAATCCCTATTCTCCAAATCTATAAAACCAAGTAAACTAATTCCATGACTAATGTGATAGTCATCATTCAACTAGTTGGATTTCATTCATCAATCCCTGCTTAATTAACTAATAATTAAGAACATTTAGAAATTCCTAAGTCAATATGCATTTGAAAAACCATTCCCAATCATATCTAAAGCACTTAAGCACTTTCAATGCAAAGGTAATTGATTCATTGATTCATTGATTCCGGGGTTCTTCAAACTTAATTGGAAATAGGATAAGTACTCTATTGAAACCAAAGAACAAATGAAGAATCATTTACAAACACCGTGATTATCCACAAAAGAATAAAAGTGAAAAGAGGGAAAACCAGATAAGGGGGAAAGGAATAATCACCTTTCAAAGGTGGCCTTGGAGAACCAGAATGCAGAATTGTTTGGAGGGAGAAGCTTAATTGAGTATCCACCTTTAGAGATCTCATCTTTCACAAACTTGAGGTGAGAAACAAAAGGCTCAAACAACCCTGAAGCTATTTTCTCACGAACACCACCACAAAACACTACCAGCTCACATCTGCAGAAGAAAAAGGATCAAACCCAAAATTCCAAAACCCATCCACTAATCCTGGAAACCAAAAAAGATTAATTCTTGAGATCATAGAAATTCTGGGGTGCCTCAAAACATTACCTGGTCCTGGTTGGTGTGAGTTGAAACAAAGCATAATCCAGAACAGCCTTGGAATCCATGCTAAGAAGAAGCAGAGAAAACTGTCAGAACATAACAAACTAAACACTGAACAACGTTAATTAGATTTGTTTGTGCTGGTGAAAATGCTAGAAAGTTGATAGTAGCATAGTATCTACTACTACAACTAGTTGTGAAACATGACTTATGAGTTATGACAGTGTCATGTGATAGAAAGAATAGAAGAAAGAAAAAATAAGAGAGACAGCAGAGAGATTCAGCATGGCACATGGAGTGTGAAGTGGGGTAATGTTATTGGATTTCAACGCCAAAAGTCACATGCAACGGTGACACCTTCTTTCTACTAATGTCTACCGTATCTTTTTACTAACCCACACTCATCTTCTGTGCCTAAGCTTTTGTATCAATGACGCCAGCAGCCACAAAAATCAAAAAGTCATCAAGTGAATGGTGATTATCAAGGTTTTAAAAACTCAATTGATGATCGAATTTATAAAGTTCAAAGTTTAAAAATTTAAACATTCAATTGAA
>NC_029789.2:129146324-129151187 GCF_000816755.2 Arachis ipaensis
AACGTTTAACGCTAAAAAATTATACCGGTTAATTCGTTTTTTATCTGTATTTTTATTTTTAACTGATTACTGTCAAATAATTTTTGTTTTAAACTAGAATTGTCGGATGGTAAGTTTTTGATTAAGCAGATTGAACGGACTGATTCGATCTGGTTATTATTTATTAGAGCTATGGTGATTATTCATTATAGTATGCTTGTGCAAGTTTTCCTCTCATGACTAGTGTTTGCTATGCCTTTAATATTAATGATTTAATATATTTGAAACATTATAAAGAAATAAATATTGATCGTATATATGTGTGCTTTTAAGACCATTTAAGTGTTTATCCTTAAAAGTTAAAAGACAAGACGGTGGAAGCATTGGCAAATGTTTGGTTTGGCACCTCACACCAGTTGTCTTGCAGTGGTGATTGATAGGATATGTCAGGTTGGAAAGGAATATGCTTATAATTTTAAATGCACTTTTCCCTTTGTTTGATTGATTAATGCCCAATATTAACAATTTATTTATGAATACAGCACAGATTTTTTAACATATCCAAATTCAGATATATTTTTTTCCCTAAGGGGAAAACATAAATCTGAATGCATAGATTAACTGAATGGATTTTTATTTTATTTATCAAAATATACGGTTTATAGTATTTTTACAAAAATTACCGTATCTCTTATCTCGTAAATAAAATAAGAATGCATGTATCTCATTTACACTATAAATGAGATAAGACACAAAACGATACAGTCGTATCACGTTTGTACACATGACGTATAACGGTCCTATCTCCTTTACAGTGTAAACGAGATAAGAGTGGATGAAGTCTATATACATGTATTTCGTCCATAGCGCCATTTGAGTCCTTGTTATATCCATTTCTTCAACTTTTTTTTTTCTACTTGTACCTTTTTTTAATCATATTATTGAATTACTAAGAGATTATGGTGCACGCCAATGCACATCATACAGACATCAATCAACTGAACGCAACATGATGATCACCACCTGTATTACCATGATAATCAGCACCAATGATATTGATATGTTTAGGATGAATTATATGGTAAAGATGTAAGTTTATAGATCTTTCCTTTTATAGGATGAAAGAGAGATTGAAAAAGATAGGACTCACATTTTGAACAACAATAAAATAATAAAAAATAATTATAAAAATAATTTATATTCTCTCTCTATACAACTTTAATCTGTATAGTAGAGTGTCCCTATGTATAGACTTTACGTTATTTTATTTGTTATTAAAGTTGTAGCTTGGCACAATATTTAAGTTCGTTAGCATCGTTGTTGTAAATTGTGTCCTTGCTATTATTTATATTGTTAGCCACCTTTTACGTAATTTTAGTTATTGTTGTATGTAAATGTGTTAACGTGCTAAATTCAAAATTTTAGAATTCAATAATGAAGAAAAGTGCATTAAAGTTTAATTTAATCAAAATAAACCCTAAACCTAAAACCCTAATAACAAAAACATCGTAAGGATCTAAACAAGAAACTAACATTCAAGTACAAAATAAACGAAGTAAATAAAGAACACACTAAATGTTTTTTGACAACTAACAAACAACTGCATCGTGAAACTAAACTAAGCCATTGGTTTGGACAGTCTTTTCGAGTATGCCCGATTTGTCTGCATAGACTACACATCTTCTCTTGACGCTTACCCTCATCCATCTCATTACGAAATCTGGTGAAAATAGGTCTGCCAGTAGTCTTCCTACGCATGGCTGGATTAGGATGCAGCCGTGTTTCGTACCACTCCAGCCAAAGCTTCGCATCTGGTATCGGTGGAAACTCCGTCTCATACATCTTGAATACAACAGACTGCAACTACACCGGATGCACATATTGAACCTACCAGCCATGTCTGCCATCTCTCGCGACAAACATCTTAAGGCATCTATGTACCACTGGTACCCAACTTTGCTTGGGCTATAAGCAACGTTTATTAGATATTGCTTGTTCTCGACAAACTTGAAACGAGATGTAAAGTTCGCAGCCATGTGCCTGACATAATAAGCATGAAACGCTCTAAGAGGATGCCAGCCACTATCGTCGGCTCTTAGTGCAACCTTGATCACCTGGGATCTGTTAGAAATAATCAACAAGCCATCTTGTGGGGTCACATATTGTCTCAAATTCGTAACAAAGAAAGACCAGGACTCGGTGCTCTCAGACTCAACAATTACAAAAGCAACAGGAAGAATGTTGTTGTTACCATCTTGTGCTACTGCAATAAGTAAAGCACCACCATATTTGCCATACAAATGTGTGCCATCAACAGAGACGAATAGCTTGCAATGCTTAAATGCCTCCACACAGACAGGGAAGGCCCAGAATACCTTATCAAACATGCTACAGTCGCGCACCATAAGGTGTCCATCATAGTACAGTATGACCTTGAACTCACATATTGTTCCGGGATAACAACTTTGCAGTGCTTGCAGCAACCTAGGCACTTTATTATGTGACTCCTCCTAATCTCCATATATCTGCGCAATTACCTTTTACTTCGCCATCCAGACATTTCTATACGAAGGTTTGAAGTGATAGCTTTGCCTAACTGCACCTTGTAGTATAGGGATGCTGACGGATGGGTTGGACTGTATCAATGGCAGGATGGCATAGCAGATGAGGCTACTGTCCAACTGTCGATGGTCCTGAGACATGGTTGGTAACACGTGTGCACTCCTCCAACCCTACGTACCTCCCTAACAAAATAACACATACATGGTTGGTATTTACACAAAATATAACAGTGATAAATGATGTTAATTACACCACAGTTAAACGAAGCCTCACCAATATCCAAGATTCTGTCAGAGGGCAACATGGAGACTCCATGGGCATCCAACTGCATATTGCCGGCAATGAACATGGTATTTTAATCAGTCCGACTCCACTACTCAGTACTCAACACTTCTACGAATGTTGTAATTTTTCACACCCTGCATCACTGCATCTCTACTCTTGAATCTATGGCCAACCTAAAACTCCACACAACCGTCTAAGTTGTAACCATTTTCACCCATGTTGAAAAATGGAGTTTTCTCATGCATCGCGTCCAGATCCAACGTCTGATAGTGATTGGATACAGCTGATAAGGCCAGAATTAGGTCGCGGGGTGGGGGGGGAGGAAGAAGATATCGAACTGATGCCTCCACCGGCATCTCGGGTACAAACTCCTCCTCATCATCATCTTCAGAAGAACCACTATCGTTGCTATTCGCAACATACTCCTCGTCGGATTTCTCACCATCCACGTCAATGTCTTCCATTGGACTTGCAACGTGTATTGATGGTAGTGCGAGAGGTAGGTCGTCCTGCACAAAATCTGAGTAGCCAGATTCACCGCCACCAACATCACCGACCTCTGTAGAAAACTCCATAACTTGTTCCGCCATGATTCTTCCATGGATGTCAAACATGAGACACACATGCTCGTCGCTATGTAGCCAAAGCAGACGAAACCGAAAAACTCCATTTTCCATTGGTGGTAGCAACCTATACCCCACTCTTTCTATCTCTTTTCTCCCGCTACCACCAATACTATTCAATATCAGACTCTTCAGCTCGGACAAAGAACTAACTCGTCGGATGCACAACAAAATGAGATGATCACATTGAAATATGATCCTGGTGTCACTGTTTCTCATATGGCAATTGGAATACACATTTATAACCATATATCCACCATCATTAGATATTTTGGCTTATTTTTCAGAAGAAAAACAAAAGAAAAGTAGTGAGATGTTTGTGAAAAATACAAAGGGTTGTACATTCTTTTATAACTGCTAAAAATTTTTCATAATATATTTCGTTTACACAGTAAACGTCATAATTTTTTACGTATTTCGTTTACAATATAAACAAAATAAGAGTACACGTATCTCGTTTACGGTATAAAAATGAGATAAAACAGTCTAGTGTTTCGTATTTTATCTCGTTTACAGTATAAACGAGATTATTATATGAACAAAAAAATACCATAAAACGTAAATAAAATTCATATGAATAAAATCAAATAAAAATAAAAAAATTTCAATTTGTTAGTGATTGAAATAAATCTGAACGATTTTGATGAAAAAAATGGAACTAAAAAATTATGAAGAAGTAGGAAGAACTACAAAGAATGACTGTGAAGATAATAGTTACTAGTATCATTTTTATAGAAGAAAATAAAGGGTAGGGTTGATAAAAAAGAAATATTTGAGCTTCTCCTAAACGTGAACGTAAAACGTGAAACGCAGAAGCTACAAATTTGAGCTTCTCCTAAACGTGGGTTCAGAGGCAGAATCAATTCGCGTTCACAAAGATAAAAATGGCCAAACATAAGAGTGAAGCTTTCAAGAAGCTCAAACGTGCTTCTCTCCGTCCCAACGTGTTTGCCAAACACACCCTAAATATTGATTATGACTTCATGAGTATATATCCCTATAATAATTGTACATTTATTACGTATGAATTATTTTATTGATGATTGATAATTCCAACTAATCGGAGTATTATTGATCCATAATAATTAATACATATCATATAGTATAGTAGAGTATATAGTATACTATGAGAAAGTGCTTAACTAATTAAGAAATGGGTAGCTTAAAGGAAGCAATATATATAAAATGCAGCTGATGATATTTTAGTTGAATAATTATAAAAGTAGAGAGATCGATCTGAAGCCAACTATGAGACAGCTGTATAGCTCACTTTAGCTGGAAAAAGGCAACGTGTGTGGATGTGTGGGGTTTTGTGAGTTGCGCATTTGACAATTACCACCTCTTAAACAATAAGACAAATTACAAGACCAAAATAAATAAATAAATAAATAAATAAGACAAATTAATACAATAA
>NC_029789.2:129151208-129151713 GCF_000816755.2 Arachis ipaensis
CATACGCATTGCATCACTACTTATATATCCAACGTGTGCCAAATCCTATTTTTGCTTCATTTCTCATAATTAATACCCTTTAATAGTTAGAATTCAAGAAACAGAACAGCTTTTATATTATGTTATTCTCATATATACCCGTTACTCAAAAGAAAAATACAAAAAAAAAAGGCTAAATGGATCTAATTCTTAATTGTCAACAAAACCATCCAGTTGGACTTTTCTGGATCTTCTAATACAGTGTGATGGGCCTTGATAAATATGGCCATTACCTCATAACGCAAAGCTCATATATATATATATCAGTCAGTGTATAAGTGAGGCGCATGATATTACAAGGTCCAAAAATACCATTGTATATTCTCAATTTTTGTAGAAACACTGCATTAGTGCATTTAGCATGTATTTTTGTTTGTGCCACCGAGTATCGAATAACCCACTGTCCACATCTCCTCTTTTATATTAATTGAATATACTTTTTTGAGCTAAATTATTTGGTTAGGGA